>NC_041830.1:18377931-18474733 GCF_900964775.1 Scleropages formosus | reverse complement strand
TAACTGATAATACTCCATACAGTCCAGTATCCTTTTTGTTACTGTTAACACCACTATAGGAAATACATTTCTTGTATTCTGCAATTATTTCTGGAAATAACTGTACAAACAGAAAACTGTATGCATATATATGTACGAACACAAGAACAGACATATAAAGACCAGATCAATGAAGATAAGACACTGAAGATGTGAGGATGTGGTTACACATGTGTCCTTTTGGGGGCGACATTGTAGCACAAATATCCTACATTCCAGTTGTAACTCAGACACATAAACTCCACACTAAATTTTAGTACTTGAAACACATGGAGTAAATTACTCAAAACAATAAGAAAGACTTTTACTGCTCACTGTCTACAAAGATCTACTTGTTTCCTGTTTCTTATCACCTCACACTTGAAAAATAGAAACACAGCTGAGAATTATTTTGGTCTTACTACATTTTGTAATAGTATGATCTTTATTTTTTATCATTGCTTTTTAATGTTGCTTTGCCTTGAGGCCAACAGTGACAGTAACACTCTGGACCCCTTAAAGAAACTTTGACTTACGAGCTCAAAGTACAATACATGCAGCCTCTTGCACATCACTTGAGATAAGACTATAGCAATAAATTTTACAATTTACTAATTATGGGATTGATACTTGTCTCCCCTACAAGATAAAATGACATAAAACCAAAATTCCTATTCACCTTTATTAATAATAAAGACAAAGATTTTACATTTCTTCTGACATTTTGAACAAAATATCAAAACATTTTTTCACACACTTCAATTCTTTCCTTATCATATTTACTTTAATTTCATTTTTACTTGTGGGAAATCCAGCAAAACGTTCAAAACCTTGGAAACTACTGACAGAAATGTTGTCTGTTGTGTTTAGGAAGTGTGTATGTTGTTGCACACACTTCCTAAAGGGGGCGACACAACATCAGAAAGAAGCAGAGTTTCAAATGTGATTATCATCATATAAGCTTCTGATTAACATTTGTCACTGCAGACAGGTTTGGTCTAAAAGTCAGGAAACAACCAGAGAAACTGATAAATGCAACAGACACACAGATCAGTTTGTTGTATTTAGTCACTGAGAAGATCAGTAATGGCACATGGGATCAACATTATTGTCATTCTTGCTGCAATTTGCCTTGGTATGACTGCAATATTCACAATTAATTATTTTGTTCAGTCAGTTCTGATGGATTTTGGTTGTGTCTTATAAATATTGTGTCCTTTTCTCCCCAGAAATCAGAGCTCAGGATACAGTGACTCAGTCCACAGGAGATGTGATCGGATACGAAGGAGGATCAGTGACTCTCAGCTGTACCTTTACAACTAGCAGCACTGCTGCATCTCTACTGGTACATCCAACACCCTAATGGCTCTCCCAAGTATATTCTGAGAAAGTTCACATCTGGAGTGGTGTTACTGCCGCTGAATTCCAGGACAGATTCGATGCCAACATTGAGAAAACCACGGTACCTTTAACAATTCAGAGGCTGCAACTGACTGACTCCGCTGTGTATTACTGTGCACTGAGGCCCACAGTGATGCACTCAGGGCAACAGTGGTACAAAAACCTACTTCCCTCCAGGGGCTCCATAGGGCAAACTGACACAACCAGAGGTTGGCCTCAGCAGGAAAGAGAGCTGATAATACCTGATTGTAATCTAGTCAGCATATTAGCACAAAAGTACATTCATCTTTGTGGTGCAGCCACGTAACGACTGAAAGCGCATTCAGTTTTAACATGAAATGAAAAGGAAACGAGGATTAACAGAAAGAAGGAAAAATGAAAAGAGGAGACATGAAGCACTGTGTCGGTTCATCTGAGATAAGTAGATTTTGTTTGTCACCTGT
Organism: Scleropages formosus; assembly: GCF_900964775.1. NCBI lineage: Eukaryota > Metazoa > Chordata > Actinopteri > Osteoglossiformes > Osteoglossidae > Scleropages > Scleropages formosus. Next base: position 18,472,871 of record NC_041830.1, on the reverse strand, counting down.
TTACTTCTGCTTCCTCCAGCCTCTGGACTCGGTGCAAAACCTCTGACAAATTTAAAAATACTGTACTGTTCTGATGGGGGGCGTGGTGGCGCAGTGGGTTGGACCACAGTCCTGCTCTCCGCTGGGTCTGGGGTTTGAATCCCCCTTGGGGTGCCTTGCGACGGACTGGCGTCCCATCCTGCATGTGTCTCCTCCGGCCTTACGCCTGTGTTGCCGGGTAGGCTCCGGTTCCCCGTGACCCTGTATGGGACAAGCGGTTCGGAAAGTGTGTGTGTGGTGCGTACTGTACTGGGGGGGCACGGTGGTGCAGTGGGTTTGACTGGGTTCTGCTTTCCGGTGGGTCTGAAGTTTGAGCCCCACTTGGGGTGCCTTGCGACAGACTGGCGTCCGTCCTGGGTGTGTTCCCTCCCCTGCAGCCTTACTCCTCTATGTTGCCGGGTTAGACTCCGGTCCCCACGACCCCACATGGAACTAGTTTCAGATGATGTGTGTGTGTACTGTACTTTCCTGGAGACGTGAGCAAGTATTTACACACATCCTCCTGGGGGCGACATTGTAGCAATATTTCCACTCCTGTACTTTGAACACCCTCATAAACTCCTCATCAGGACTTGAAACTGCAGAGAGATACTGACGACAAGACTGGAAACAACAAGAGAGTTTTTTACACACTCCACAAACTCTGTAGTTTTCAAGTGTTTTATAACTTCAGTATGGAATTGTGCCTCAGAATAGCTGTTATCCTCACTGCTTGTTACTTAGGTATAATTTCATCCATATTTTTATTTCAGTGCATTCTGTAAAAACTACTTTCATGCATTAAAAAAATATATTCTTTTTTCCCAGAAATCAGATCTGAAGATACAGTGACTCAGTCCACAGGAGATGTGATCGGATATGAAGGAGGATCAGTGACTCTCAGCTGTACCTATAAAACAACCTATTCAGTTCCAGATCTCTTCTGGTACATCCAGCGTCCTCATGAGTCTCCCAGATACATTTTGAGAGGAGATACAAATGAAGGACATAGCACAGAGCCAGAATTTAAACTCAGATTTAAATCCACTCTCAGGAAAGTTAACAGCAGCGTACCTTTGACAATAGAGGATGTGCAGCTGTGTGACTCTGCTGTGTATTACTGTGCGCTGAGGCCCACAGTGACAGTAATACTCTGAACCCCTTACAGAAAACTCCTGGAGAAGAAGTACAACATAAAAAGTAAAGACAACACTGCCCCTAGGGGTCTGAAATGAAGCTCAGGGCCACATATGGATGACACATAGAGCAAGGATTCCTTAGGGGAGGTCATGTGACCTGATTAAGCCCAGAAGAACGAGGTAACAATGAGCACAACCCACAGCACAGCGAACACAGGAGCGCAGTCGTGTTACTCTCAGTTCTACATGGAGAAATCATTCATCTTACTGATTGTCACCATCACCACAGGTCAGAGTGTTGGACAGTAATTCCTGTTGTCACTGTCACCTCAGATTTGTGTTCTTTACTGTGGTAAATATTGTAGGGTTGTGTTCTTGTGCCATTTCTTTGTCATCCTTGATATTTATATGTTCTCTTTTCAGGACTGAGTGCTGGTGATGATATCAGACCTGAAAAGGATCAACAGTCCGGTACAGAAGGAGAATCAGTGACACTGAGCTGTAAATACAGTACTAACAGTGAAGATGTTTATCTCTACTGGTACAGACAGAACCCGAACCAGGCTCCTCAGTACCTCCTCTACAAGGGGGCCCGATCAGACAGTAGTGCTGAACACAGTACAAATAAGAGATTCAAATGTACCACATCCAGGGACTCAACCCAGCTCACCATCGAAGCTCTTACCATGTCAGACACAGCCATCTACTACTGCGCTCTGATGGTGGCACAGTGAGCAAAAGCCACTGAGAAGCTCTACAAAAACTCCTTTGCCCAGAACTTCCTCTCAGCAACCATGAAATGCAGCTTCTTTCCGACAGTGTGGGATCAGTTCCACAGCAGAATTTTTATTATTATATTATTTATTTTTTATAGAGCGCTCTTCTCACGCAGTGACACAGAGCGCTTTAACATAGGCATACAGCAAGAAAAACAGATACAAACAAAGAAGACAATCAATTAATGGCTACCATAATGAAGAACTTATTGTAGAGCTACAAGTATACCTACTGGCCATCAGAGAAAGGAACAAAAACCCAACTGTAAGTTGAGGGAGAAAAAACCTCTCGGGGTCCACGGGCCAGTGGTTGTCCCCCTCCTGGGCATTCTAAAAATAAACAATTTGTAAGCCGTGTAACAAGTAATTATAATGTTGGTGAATGGCATCTTGGATCCCCAACTCGGCATGGAACGTCTCGATCGTCACGGCAGATGGGCATCATCCTCTGTCAGCACGGGATCGTCTGTCACCGCTGGCCAGCCTCCTCAGGTCTTATGTAGCGAGGTAGTGCTCAACGAGAAGATAGGACAGAGTTAGTAATTTGTTATAAGTAAATTTAAAATGCATTTTGTAAAGGTGATAAAATAAATAACCAAGGCAGGTGAATTACATTACGAGGTGGAATGCCTGAGTGAACATATAAGTCTTAAGTCGGGATTTGAAAACAGAAACAGACGGGGCATTTCTGACAGTAACTGGTAGACTATTCCACAGTTTAGGTGCTCTATAACTAAAGGTGCGACCTCCTACTGAGGTCTTATTGATGACAGGTACTTTAAGGTAACCTGTATCTAATGAACGGCGATATCGTCCTGGGATATAAAAATTAATGATCTTTTAAGGGTAAGCCGGAACTTCAGAAGTAACTGTGGTTACTGTGGTAAACATGACTGTTGATGGGGTGAGACAGTGAAGTAAATCTGGGAGGAAGGTGCTGCAAATGTGGTCAGAACTGGTACAGTAGCTGTTGCACAGACAGGTGGATGATGTGTGTCCAGAATTTTCAGAATTTATTTACAATCGTTACACTCTTGTGACCGCTTTTCAAATTCTGGGGGGGGGGACCTCTGGTGGCCACGCAAGGAACTGAAACCCAGGGTCTGGACAGCGGGTGGTGTTTTCTCCAGGACGTTGGACTGATACTTGGTGGTCTCTGATACATGGTCTCTCATCACCTGAACTGCAGAGGTGTTGAGAGACCACGAGACTCTGAGGACCTTAAAAAAAAAACGGATCTTTTCCACTTCTGTACCATTGCTGTGAATGGGATTGTGTTCGTTGATCCTAATTTTCAGTAATCAGAAATTAGCTTCTTGGTTTTTCTCATGCTAAGAACAAGGTTGTTTACTGTATGTTTATACTAAGTACAAGTACATTGTCTATGATGAAGCCTATCATGTCTTCTGCAATATTATGAATAACAACAAAATTACTGTAATCAGTTCTAATGCTAGTAAATCCTGAACTATTTGTAAAGTATTGTCACATGCCTTCTCAAAACTACTAGAAACCAACTCAGAAAACAGGGTGGGGGGGGGGGGAAAAACCCATACATGTCGCTCAGCAGCAGTCTTAACAAAAACTCTTCAGACATACAAGACACAGAATGGTTCAGAATCCCTCTGGGTCACTCCCAGCCCCCTGCTGCACCCATGGTTAAGGGGTTCCCCCAGGACCCCAGAATTCCACTCTCGAACACTTAACATAAATAGAACGACAACCAGTCAGAAACCACACACAACTATGTAGACACAATAAACACTAATGCCAACTATTACACATTTACTCCCCTCAGTGCTGTTACAGTATCATTTCCAATAAATAAACGCCGTAGAAAAGTGATCATAGAAAATCTTCATCATGATGTTGCTATTCAAAGGAGTGTTATGACTGGGATTTTAAGAGTGTTATGATGTCTGTCCCTTCGGTTTTATGTGTGCCTTTAACTTCTTTAATCAACTTGTACCTCTTACTTTGAGCTTTTTGGCTTTAGAACTCATCACTGTTACAGGTGATAAAGAGTCACAGGATGTCAAAACACGCTTACAAAGCAGGCAGGACTACTGAAGACCGGTATGTGCAGTAGAGACCACGCCCTGCAGGGGGCAGAGTGTCTTTGCATAGGTGCTGCTTGACATCACTAAGGAACACATTGTGAAGGTTAAAAGTCTTCGGGTTGTCACACATACATAATGGGGGTGGTATTACACCACACCTATACACTTACTTTCACTGCAAAAACTCAAGTAAAAATAAGGTTTTTACTGAAATTAGGCAGATCGAGAGAGAGAGAGAGAGAGAGAGAGAGAGAAGAGAGAGAGAGAGATGAGCGAGAGACGAGAGAGAGAGAGGAGAGAGGAGAGAGGGAGAGAGAGACAGACAAATAGGCTACAGGAGTGGAAGAAACAGACCGATAGACTGTTGATGTGCTGAAAAGTACACAGATCAGTTTGTAGTGTTTGGTCACTGAGCAGTCAGTAATGGCACATGGGCTCAACATTATTTTCATTCTTGCTGCAATTTGCCTTGGTATGACTGCAGTATTCATAATTAATCATTTTGTTCAGTCAATTCTCATGGATTTTGGTTGTGTCTCATAAATATTGTCTCCTTTTCTCCCCAGAAATCAGAGCTCAGGACACAGTGATTCAGTCCACAGGAGATGTGATCGGATACGAAGGAGGATCAGTGACTCTCAACTGTGACTTTACAACTAGCAGCACAGCTGCATATCTCTTCTGGTACATCCAACACCCTAATGGCTCTCCAAAGTATATTCTGAGAGGTACACATCTGGAGCTGGTGATACTGCGGCTGAATTCCAGGACAGATTCGATGCCAACATTGAGAAACCACGGTACCTTTAACAATTCAGAGGCTGCAACTGACTGACTCCGCTGTGTATTACTGTGCACTGAGGCCCACAGTGATGAACTCAGGGCAACAGTGGTACAAAAACCTACTTCCCCCAGGGGCTCTAGCAGAGAAGACATTCATCTCTGTGATGCAGCCATGCAACGACTGAAAGTGCATTCAGTTTTAACATGAAATGAAAAGGAAACGAGGACTAACAGAGAGAAGGAAAATGAAAAGAGGAGACGTGAAGCACTGTGTCAGTTCATCTGTTTGTCACCTGTTCCTGCTTCTTCCTCCTCCAGCTCCTCTGGACTCTGTGCAAGACCTCTGAGAAATTTAAAAATACTGTACTGTACTGTACTTTCCTGGAGACGTGAGCAAGTATTTACACACATCCTCCTGGGGCGACATTGTAGCAATATTTCCACTCCTGTACTTTGACACCCTCATAAATCCTCATCAGGACTTGAAACTGCAGAGAGATACTAACAACAGACTGGAACAACAAGAGAGATTTTTTACACACTCCACAAACTCTATAGTTTCAAACTTTTTATAACTTCAGTATGGAATTGTGCCTCAGAATAGCTGTTTACTCACTACTTGTTACTTAGGTATGATTTCATCCATTTTTTATTTAGTGCATTTTGTTAAACTACTCTTATGCATTAAAAAAATAGTATCTTTTTTCACCAGAAATCAGAGCTGAAGACACAGTGACTCAGTCCACAGGAGATGTGATCGGATACGAAGGAGGATCAGTGACTCTCAGCTGTAACTTTACAACAAGTTCTACAAATCCGTATCTCTTCTGGTACATCCAACGTCCTAATGACCCTCCCAAGTACATGCTGAGACGTGACAAATACAGCAACGATACAGTACAAGAGTACAAGAAGAGATTTAATGCAAAACTCAACACAAGTTCAGTTCCTTTGACAATAGAGGATGTGCAGCTGTGTGACTCTGCTGTGTATTACTGTGCGCTGAGGCTCACAGTGACAATAACACTCTGAACCTCTTACAGAAACTCCAGGACACTGGCACACTCTTACAGTAGGAGATTTTCTGCTTCATTCTCAGATTTCTCTATTATTTATAAATTAATACTGCAAGTTATTCATAGCTGCTGTTTGATTATAGTGTTTATAGAGCAAGGTAACACTTTCAACTCACACACTGAAAGCAGTTTAGAGTCACTAGTTCACCTGACACACACTTATTCTTTGGACTATTGCAGAAAACCAATTGAATTAAATTCAAAATCCATCTATCCAACTATCCATTGTCCACAACCGCTTGTCTCAAGCAGAGTCCCAGAAACACAGGGTGCAAGGTCGAAAGAACAGACCCCGGAGGGGACGCCAGTCCATCACAAAGCACCCTAAGAAGGGCTCAAACTCCAGACCACCACCACAGCCAGCATCAGCTGAACGCACTGCACCACCTTTCCAAACATCTAAGAAGACAAATTAAAAAACTCAAAATCATGCAAACTTAGTACTAAGTGATAATTTTGCAGTTGATATCTGATTCATATTTAACTCTAGAGAGTCATGTGTAATAATACTGATCTGTGTTCCAGCACAGATGAGTGTCTGTGTGTGTGTGTGTGTGTGTGTGTGTGTGTGTGTGTGGGTGTGTGTGTGTGTGTGTGTGTGTGTGTGTGTGTGTGTGTGTGTGTGTGTGTGTGTGTGTGTGTGTGTGTGAAGGAGGAGCTGAGCACTTCAGGGCAGGAGGAGTTCTCCTGTACAGTAGAGGAAGTGTTGAGCTCTAACTGTACACACTGTCAGTGTGTCTTTCTCCATCCACCATGATGTTGTTCTCTTCATTTCTCCTGCTCTCAGCACTTCTAGGTAAGTCATAATTTACAGTTCATTTTTTTTACACATTGATGTAAAATTATGAAAACTGCAATCAGGTCAGCATTTCAAGTGAACGTGTTCCACTCAGGTATAAACGCATGAATGTAAACACTTTATATTCAAAATAGTTATTAATGGCTTTGAATTAACTAATAATTCTTGTTCCCCACAGATTACAGTGCTGGAGATTCAATAACACCAGTCAGTGATGTAGTTCATGTTTCGGAGGAAAACAGTGTTACACTTTCCTGCAACTACAGCGGCAACATACATAACCTACAGTGGTATCGACAGTACTCCAGGTCAAAACCAGAATTCCTCCTGTTAATTTTAGAATCCACAGGATATGTACAGGAAGCCAGTCCTCCATATCCACACCTGTCTGCCAAGTTCACAAAAGAACAGCACTGTGGATCTGGAGTTCTCCTCTACAGCACTGACAGACTCTGCGATGTACTACTGTGCCCTGAGGCCCACAGTGACAGGAAACCCATCTGCTCTGTACAAAAACCTCAGTGTGACTGAAAGAACTCCTTTCAGAAAATGGTATTTCACAAAAAAAGTAAAAGTTTTTGCTGTTATTATATTTATGTAAATGTATGCAGATCTGAATGAAATTGATGCACTCACTTTAAAGCTTTAAAACACAGCTGTACAGTAAAATAATGTCATTTTATTGATATATTTGTTATATTTGAAGTTTGTTTTATACTTTTCTGAAACCATGCAAAAATCATTTATAGGAAAAAGTAATCTCAAAGTACAGCCAGTAAAACCAGCAGCAAGGAATAATGTATTACAAATAAATAAAGCACATGAAAATAATAAACACATTCCTGCAAGAATTATTCATATTGTGAGATTTTCACTTGAGACCTACTTGTACCATAAAGAAAAGTCACCGAAGGAGAAAAGTTCAGACAATGCGGTCACACACACACACACACTTTCAGAACCGCTTGTCCCATACGGGGTCACAGGGAACCGGAGCCTACCCGGTAACACAGGGCGTAAGGCCGGAGGGGGAGGGGACACACCCAGGACGGGACGCCAGTCCGTCGCAAGGCACCCAAGCGGGACTCGAACCCCAGACCCACCGGACAGCAGGACCGTGGTCCAACCCACTGCGCCACCGCACCCCCCACAATGCGGTCATAAAGTTTCAATTTTATGAATGAGATTTCATTATTCCCAAATCACAGTGACAAAGAAAATCGTATTCCACAGATTTGCATTCCTCCTGTGTCACATGAAAATCACTTCAGTGGAAAGCCTGTGTAGCATGCTGAGGCGGCGGGATGGGGACAGACGGGGGCAAAGCAGCCACAGCTGGGGCTAATTACCTTCCCTATTTCTTCCCCGGCGCCTGCCAGTAAGAGAGAGAGAGAGAGAGAGAGATGGAGGAGGAGAGCAAACCCCAAGAGATGAACCCGAACCCGGAGACGACGCCGGTGTTGGGACCGACCCGAGGCTCCCAGCCCCCCCGACCCGCACGAAGCCCCATCTTACCTGTTCCCTGGCCCCCCTTTTCCATCCCCTTCCTTCTCCCTGCACTGAGAGCAAATAAAACCCCTCACCGACAGGCACCGCATCTGCTGTCTTCTGCTTCGTTTCTTACAGCCTGTTATTGCAGAACTGACTGTTGTGATAATTTAGTGGACTTGTGGCAGTACAATAATAGCTGTTGGTCTCTGAAGTGAACATGTGTTGCCTTCTAGTGGTCAAAAGTGGAATCATTCATTCTCATGAACACACACACACACACACACACGAATTGGCAATTTAGAGTGACCAATTCACTTGAACACGTCTACGGAATGCGGATAGAAACCCATGCAAATACAGAGTGACGCAAACTCTGCTCAGACTGAGCGAGTTTCGAACCCACAGCCCAGGCACTACAAAGCAGCACCACCACCATTCTGCCCTCTATGAAACCAACTTTGATCCCTTTTGTCTAAAAGCAGCTACGTAAGAACTTGCAGGATGAAAGACATAAATCGCTTCTTTTCTCTGTAAATAAAATAAACACCATGAAATAAATGTAACAACTCATGCACAGATGGGACAGTTTTTCTAAACTAACACAGCTTGTGAAACTTGGTGGGTCATTATAGCTAAATCGGATCCCACGTCTCCTCTCTGAAAGTAAAAAATTCTGCAAAATGGTGGAAACTGCTGTGCACAGATGATGCAATATGTTAGAACTTCTCCAGTTTTCCACAGCTTCCACAAGAAGGTCTCATCGCCCCACCCACATCACAGACTGACTCCACCCAAAGACACCAAGAACACGTTTATTCTTCCAGTCGTCTGTCCTCCAGCACTGTGAAGGTTCACACTGAGACAAGATGCAGCCTCTTGTGGGAATGCTCTTCATCATGAGCCTCCGTAAGTGTCTCCGGAGTCTTTGTTTCATTACCAAACTGGTTCTTTTCTCATGATTAAACACTTTGATGGGTTTTTATCTGTTGTTCACAGCCATTTCAGCTGGAGATGAGATTCAACAGAAGGAGTCCTGCTGTCGAAGGAAGAAGGACAGAGTGTTTCTCTGAATGTACCTTCAGCACAACCAGCACTTACAATATCCACTGGTACCGCCAGTATCCAGGAACAGGTCCCCAGTTCATACTGTTCAGTGGGTATAGGCTACAGTGCGGAGTTTGCAAAAGAAAGATTCTCCTCAAGTGCTGAAAGTCATCTGGTGAAGCCTCTCTGACCATCTCAAGAGTTCAGCTAGAAGACTCTGCTGTGTATTACTGTGCGCTGGAGACCACAGTGATGAATCTACATCAACACTCGTAAAAACCTGCTTCACCTCCTGTCTATAAGACAAACTGAAAAACCACAGTGTTTCCTTCATGAGGAAATGAAGCAGATCATTATGATATAAACGGCTCCACCACCTGTTTGCTCTGAACCCAGTTCAGTTTTGTGGTGTAGCTACATGGTAGTGAAGTGTATCAGTTTCATAGCAAAAGAGAAGAGGGAAGGAGAAGGATAAACAGATCTATAAGCCCACATAATTGTTTGGAAAACATTTCAAATCAGTCTTAGATTATATCAGTTATTATGTGACGTCTTTTTATTTAAAGAAGCAGATAAATGCTTGTGGTTCCTTCATATTTATTGTAGTGCTCACCATTCTGGGTTTGAATGGGGCAAAGAAGGAGGAAGAGACACTGTTCATTATTATCATTTAGGGGAACACCAACATACAGTGAAAGGTATCAAGAGGAATGTGAGGAAATAATGGACTCAGTCGCAGGACCCATTTTTCAAAGTACTACACCTCAAGCTCGTCTTCCACTTCCCAACAGGCACTCACTCCCTAATAAACCCTGTCAGCCCCCGCGATGGTTAAACAACTATTTTACATTTTTCCCACAGTTCCTGTCATTCACAAGTATTTATAATAAATGCTCAAATGTGACATTTTTCAGTAATACAGGTCATTACATTATCATATTAACTCTACAAATAGAGTACAAGAGCTTGATGTGTTATTTCTCTTCATATGTAGTCTTGCTGTATAACCGATAAGACTCCATACAGTCCAATACCTTTTATGTTAACGTTACACACAATATCAAATACATTTAAATTGACTATATAAATAAATTTTCAAATGTACTGATGACCGGATTAATACTTGCCTATCCTACAAGATAAAATGACATGAAATCAAATTTCCGAATCAGCTTCGTTAACAGTTGAAAGATCTTACGTATCTGACATTATGAATAAAAAATTAAAACATTTCATGGTCTTCATTCTTCCCTTATAATTATTTTAAAATAATTCACAGTTTTTTGCTTAGAATGCAACAAAATGCAGAAGAAATTAAACAATAAATGCTGAAAACTTTCTTCATTTGTTCACAGTGATCAGCTGAAATTAACTCTGTTCTGATCATGTTGTTACACACACTTCCTAAAGGGGGCGACACAACATCACAAAGAACCACAGTTTCAGCTGCGATTATTATCATAAGCTTCTCATTAACATTTGTCACTGAAGAGAGGTTTGGTCTAAAAGTGGGAAACAACCAGAGACGGATAAATGCAACAGACACACAGATCAGTTGTTGTATTTAGTCACTGAGCAGATCAGTAATGGCACATGGGATCAACATTATTGTCATTCTTGCCGCAATTTGCCTTGGTATAACTTTTATATTCACAATTAATTATTTTGTTCAATTAATTATGATCACTTTTGGTTGTGTCTTTAATATTGTGTCCTTTTCTCCCCAGAAATCAGAGCTCAAGACACAGTGACTCAGTCCACAGGAGATGTGATCGGATACGAAGGAGGATCAGTGACTCTCAGCTGTAACTTTACAACAAGCGATTCTAATCCATATCTCTTCTGGTACATCCAACGTCCTAATGACCCTCCCAAGTACGTGCTGAGACGTGACAAATACAGCAATGATACAGTACAAGAGTACAAGAAGAGATTTAATGCAAAACTCAACACAAGTTCAGTTCCTTTGACAATAGAGGATGTGCAGCTGTGTGACTCTGCTGTGTATTACTGTGCGCTGAGGCCCACAGTGACAGTAATACTCTGAACCCCTTACAGAAACTCCAGAACACTGGCACACTCTTACAGTAGGACACCTTCTGCTTCATTCACAAATTTCTCGATTATTCATAAATAAATTCTGCAATATTGAATAGCAGCCCCTTAATTACGGTGAAGTAACAATATTTCTGTCTAGTACTTGTCTGGAACCTTCATTCATGTAAATTACAGTGCTAGATATGGGTTGTCAAACTCCCAACAGCCATGCACCTGTTTATAGGGCAGGGTAACACTTTCACTCACACACTGCAGTTTACAGTCACCACTTCACCTGACACACCACTTATTCTTTGGACTGTTGCAGGAAACCAGTTGAATTAAATTCAAAATCCATCCACCCAACTATCCATTGTCAACAACCTCTTGTCCCGAGCAGAGTCCCAGCAACACAGGGTGCAAGGTCAAAGGGACAGACCCTGGATGGGACATCAGTCCCAAAGCACCTTAATCAGGACTCAAACCCCAGACCCACCACACAGCCAGCACTGAACGCACTGCACCAACCTTCTAAACATCTAAAAACACAAATGAAAAATTCAACATCATGCAAACTTGGTACTAAGTGATAATATTTCAGTTGATACCTGATTCATATTTAACTCTAGAGTCATGTGTAATAATATTGATGTGTCTTCCAGCACGATGAGTGTGTGTGTGTGTGTGTGTGTGTGTGTGTGTGTGTGTGTGTGTGCGTGCTGTGTGAAGGAGGAGCTGAGCACTTCAGGGCAGGAGAAGTTCTCCTGTACAGAGAGGAAGTGTTGAGCTCTAACTGTACACACTGTCAGTGTGTCTTTCTCCATCCACCACGATGTTGTTCTCTTCATTTCTCCTGCTCTCAGCACTGTAGGTAAGTCAATTTATAGTTCATTTTTTTTACACATTGATGTAAAAATTATGAAAACTGCATCAAGTCAGCTTTTCAAGTGAACTTGTTCTACTCAGGGAAAAACGCAAGACTGTAAACACTTTTCAAAGTATTTATTAATGTCCTTGAATTAATATGATAATTCTTGTTTTCCACAGATTACAGTGCTGGGGATTCAATAATACCACTCAGTGACGTAGTTCATGTTTTTGAGGGAAACAATGTTACACTTTCCTGCAACTACAGCGGATCAGCTTACTTTTCTGTGGTATGACAGTACTCCAGGTCCAACCCAGAATTCCTCTTGCTCAGATATGAATCCTCTGACAGAATAATACATGCGACTCCACCATTCCCTCATCTGTCAGTTATACTAGATAAAGGAAACAACCGTGTCGATCTAAGTTCTCCTCTACAGCACTGACAGACTCTGCGATGTACTATTGTGCTTTGAGGCCCACAGTGACAGGAAACCCATTTACTCTGTACAAAACCTCAGTGGGACTGAAAAGAAATACTTTTAAGACAATGGCAAACGTTCTGCTGTTACTTTTTTCACCTAAATCTATGCAAGTCTGAATAAAATTGATTGACCTTCTTTCAAGAATTAAAACACAGCTGTACACTGAAATACTGTCTTTTTATTGCTTCCAGATATACATACTGTATATTTTTCTGAAATCTTAAAAAATTCACAGACACACATTGTCTGAAGCCATTTGTCCCAAGCGAGGTTGCGGAGAACCGAGCCTAACCCGGCAACACAGGGCATAAGGCTGGATGGGGAGGGGTCACACCCAGGAACGGGACGCCAGTCCGTCCCAAGGCACCCCAAGTGGGACTCAAACCCCGGACCCACCGGAGAGCAGGACCTGGCCAAACCCGCTGCGCTACCGAACCCCCCACCAAAAAAAATTAATTTATGGGAAATATTAATCTGAAACTACAGCCAGTAAAGCCACCAAGCAAAGAATAATGTATTACAAAGAAATAAAGCACATGAAAATAATAACACATGCCTGCAAGAATTATTCATATCGTGAGATTTTCACTTGAGACCTATTTGTGCCATAAAGAAAACTCACCGAAGGAGAGAAGTTCAGACAATGCAATCATAAAGTTTCAACTTTATGAATGGAATTTCATTATTCCCAAATCACAGTGACAACAAAAATCGTCTTCCAAAAATTTGCATTCCTTCTGTGTCACATCAAAATCACTTCAGTGAAAAGCTTGTTATTGCAGAACTGACTGTTGTGATAATTTAGTGGACTGGTGGCAGTACAATAATAGCTGTTGGTCTCTGAAGTGAACATCTGCTGTCTTCTAGTGGTCAAAAGAGGAATCATTCAGTCGCATCAACACCCACACACACGGTACTGGGAATTTAGAGTGACCAATCCACTAGAACACATGTCTGCGGAATGTGATTGAAACCCATGCAAATAAGAGAGATGCAAACTCTGCCCAGATTGAGCGAGTTTTGAACCCAGAGCCCAGGCACTACAAAGCAGCACCACCACCATTCTGCTTTCTAGTGAAACCAACTTTGATCACTTCTTGTCTAAAAGCAGCTACGTAAGAAGTTGCAGGATTAGAAGACATAAAATGCTTGTTTTCTGTGTAAATAAAATAATGCCATGAAATCAATGTAACCTCATGTGCACAGATGGGACACCAGTATGTCTCATGTTACTGGTGAAACCAAATTCAATCAGTTTTTCTAAACTAAACACAGCTTGTGAGAACTTGGTGGGTCATTATAGCTAAAACTGATCCTCACCGTCTCTCTGGAAGTAAAAAAATTCTACAAAATGGGGTAAAACTGGTGTCAGACATCTCCGCACGCATTGCTGCCTGCCTGTGGACATCTCTTCACCTCCAACTCAACCTCTCCAAAACAGAGATTCTTTACCTCCCAGCTGGCCTGTCCTCCTGTCACGACCTCTCGATCAAACTGAGCAACTCACTCATTTCTCGTGGCTTCTTCGCTAAGAGTCTGGGTATAACGATTGATGCGAGTCTATCATTCTCTCGACATATCGAAGCCACAACGCTGTCCTGTAGATACATAATGCGTAATATTTGTAGGATCTGTCCCTACCTCACTACTGACTCCACCCAACTACTTGTCCAGGCCATGGTGACTTCCCTCTGGACTACTGCAACTCTCTCTGTGTGGCATTCCTGCTAATGCCATAAACCTCTGCAGCTTCTACAGAATGCTGCTGCACAAGTTGTGTTTGATTTGCCAAAGCCCTCCCATGTATCTCCTCTACTCATCTCTCTGCACTGGCTTCCTATAGCTGCCCGAATCAAATTCAAAACCCTGGTTACTGTGTACAAATGCATCAATAGAACTGCTCCCGGCTATTTACAAGACTTAATCAACCGGTACACCCCAGCCAGGCCCCTTCGTTCATACTTCTGCTCGCTTGGTAGTCCCGTGCACGAAAAGCAAAGCTCTGAAGTTCTCGTTTCTGGGTCCGTTGTGGTGGAATGACCTTCTCCTGTCACTCAGAACTGTAGAAACTCTCTCTGTTTTCAAGAAGGGTCTGAAAGCCCACCTTTTCCAGAGCCACTTCACCCAAGATCTCTCCAGCTGGTTTACGGTGTAACTGTCCAGGCATCGTAACTCCATAAGCATCCCCAGATACAATCTTTATTCAGTCACTACTCTGGCATTGTACTTGTTCATTTGTGTGTCTTATAATATTTTTTTAAATTTTAAAAAAATTGGTGGGAGGGTATTGGGATTTGGGCTTGGTGCGCAATGAGTTGGACCAGGTCCTGCTCTCCAGTGGGTTTGGGGTTTGAGTCCCGCTTGGGGTGCCTTGCGACGGACTGGATCCCGTCCTGGGTGTGTCCCCTCCCCCTCCAGCCTAACGCCCTGAGTTGCCAGGTTAGGCTCCGGTTCCCGTGACCCCTATGGGACAAGCGGTTCAGAAAGTGTGTGTGTTGTGGGGTATCGGGTTTTGTCTATCCCGTGTCTTATGCAGCTAATTGAAAGATGAACCTCGGTGCGGCAAGTGGTAGGGAACAAACTAGGTTTGCTTGAGACTTTCATGTCTGCAGCTATGTCTCCTTCTCTGAATGTAATGCATAAATTGTACTTTTGCTGAAATCTATGTCACTTTGGACAAAACATCTGCTAACTGAATAAATGTAAATGGGTTTTCATCTGTTGTTCACAGCCATTTCAGCTGGAGATGAGATTCAACAGAAGGAGTCCTCGCTATCGAAGGAAGGAGGACAGAGTGTTTCTCTGGAATGTACCTTCAGCACAACCAGCACTTATTACAATATCCACTGGTACCGCCAGTATCCAGGAACAGCTCCACAGATCTACATCAACACTTGTACAAAAACCTGCATCACCTCCCATCTATAAAAAATAAACTAAAAAAACCACAGCATTTACCATGGGGGGGGGTGTGGTGGTGGTGTGGTGTGGTGGTGTGGTGGGTTAGACCAGGTCCTGCTCTCTGGTGGGTCTGGTGTTCAAGTCCTGCTTGGGGTGCCTTGTGACGGCCTCGCATCTTGTCCTGAGTGGGTCTCCTCCACCTCCAGCCTTATGCCCTGTGTTGCGGGTTAGGCTCCGGCTCCCCATGACCCTGTATGGGACAAGGGGTTCAGGTGATGTGTGTGTGTTTTCCCCATGAGGAAATGAGGCAGCTCATTGTGATATAACCGGCTCTCATCCAGCCAGTCTGTTTTCTCTGAACCCAGTTCAGATTTGTGGTGTAGCTACATGGTAGTGAAACATGCATCAGTTTCATAGAGAAAGGAGAGAAGGAGAAGGATGAAACAGATCTATAAGCCCACATATTGTTTGGAAAACAATTCAAATTATATCAATGATTACATGACCTCTTTTCCTTTAAAGAAGCACATAAACGCTTGTGGGTTCCTTCATATTTATTGTAGTGCACACCCTTCTGGGTTCGAATGGGGCAAAGAAGGGCGAAGAGAGACTGTTCATTATTATCATTTAGGGGAACACCAGCACACAGCGAAAGGTATCAACAATAATGTGAGGAAAAATGGACTCAGTCCCAGGACCCATTTTTCCTCAGGGATCTACACCTCAGGCTTCCACACTTGCCAACAGGCACTCACTGTCAGCCTCCACAGTGATTAATCAACTCTTTTACATTTTTCCCCACAATTCCTGTCATTCACAAGTATTTACAATAAAAACTCAAACATGACACTTTTCAGTCATACGGGTCATTGCATCATCTTATTAACTCTACAGATATAGTACAGAGAGCTTGATGTGTTACTTCTCTTCATATGTAGTCTTGCTATATGACTGATAATACTCCATACAGTCCAGTATTCTTTTTGTTAATGTTTACGCCACTATAGGAAATACATTTCTTGTATTCTGCAGTGATTTCTGGAAATAACTCCACAAACAGAAAACTGTATGCGTATATATGTAGCGAACACAAGAACAGACATATAAAGACAAGCTCAGGAAGATACGACACTGAAGATTTGAGGATGTGGTGACACGTGTCCTTTTGGGGGCGACATTGTAGCACAAATATCCTACATTCCAGGTGAATTCAGACATATAAACTCCACATTAAATGTAAGTACTTGAAACACATGGAGTAAATTACTCAAAACAAAAAGAAAGACTTTTAACCTGCTTCACTGTCCACAAAGATCTACTTGTTTCCTGTTTCTCATCACCTTCACACTTGAAAAATAGAAACACAGCTGAGAATTATTTTTGTTCTTACTACATTTGTAACCCCATCCGCGAACCGCCACCTTACCGAGGTGGAGGGGTTTAGAGTGCCTGAATGATCTCAGGAGGCTATGTTGCCTGGGGCTATATGCCCCTGGTAGGGTCTCCCAAGGCAAACAGGTCCTGGATGACAGACGAGACAAAGTGGCGATTCAAAATCCCCTTATGACTATTAAATCAGGATCTCGTTCACACCCAAGTCCCCAAAAGCCAGAGTTGGGCGCCCGGAGGTTTGGGTCGGCCGGGCCATCGTCCCGACCACTGCCCAAATCACAACGTACCAGCCCTTTTTCCTCTCCGCAGGTGGTGAGCCCACCGAAGAGCGGGCTCCACTCAGGGCTTCGGGCTAAGCCCGGTCAGGTCCCGTGAGCATAGACCTGGCCACCAGGCGCTCGCATGCGAGGCCCCCCCCCCCCCAGGCCTGGCTCCAGGGTGGGGCCCCGGTGACCCCATACCGGGCACTGATCTGAATCCGAGTGGTGAGTTGTTATTGATTTCTGTGCTAGTCACGGTTTATCCTAACGAACACCATGTTCATGCATAAGGGTTCCAGCAGTGCACGTGGCACCAGGACACCCTAGGTCGAGGTCGTGATCGACTTGTAGTCGTTTCTTCTGCCTTCGGCCATATGGTCCTTGGACACTCGGGTGAAGAGAGGGGCTGAGCTGTCAACTGATCACCACCTGGTGGTGAGTTGGATTCGATGGGGGGAAAAAGCTGGACAGACCTGGCAGGCCCAAACGCATAGTGAGGGTCTGTTGGAAATGTTTGGCGGAGGCCCCTGTCAAAGAGGTCTTCAACTCCCACCTCCGACAGAACTTCAACCAGTCCCGAGGGAGACTGGGGACATTGAGTCCGAATGGACTATGTTCCGCCTCCATTGTCGGGGCGGCGGTTCGGAGCTGCGGCCATAAAGTCTCCGGCGCCTGTCGCGGCGGCAATCCCCAAACACGGTGGTGGACACCGGAGGTAAGGGATCATCAAGCTGAAGAAGGAGTTCTATCGGGCCTGGCTGGCTCATGGGACTCCTGAAGCAGCTGACGGGTACGCCGGGCAGACGGAGCGTGGCTCTGGCAGTCGCCGCGGCAAAAACTCGGGCCTGGGAGGAGTTCGGAGAGGCCATGGAGGAAGACTTTCGGTCGCCTCAAAGAGATTCTGGCAAACCGTCCAGCGACTCAGAGGGGGGAAGCGGTGTTCCACAAACACTGTTTACAGTGGAAGTGGTGCGCTGCTGACCTCAACTGAGGATGTCCTCAGTCAGTGGAAGGAGTACTTGAGGATCTCCTCAATCCCTCCAACACACCTTTCGTAGACGAAGCTGAGGCCGGGACTCGGAGGGGGACTCATCCATTACCCTGGCTGAAGTTGCTGAGGTAGTCAAAAAACTCCTCGGTGCAAGGCTCCGGGGGTGATGAGATCCGCCCCGAGTTTCTCAAGTCTCTGGATTTTGTGGGGCTGTCTTGGCTGACACGCCTCTGCAGCATCGCGTGGAATTCGGGACGGTGCCTCTGGACTGGCAGACCGGGGTGGTGGTCCCTCTTTTTAAGAAGGGGGACCGGAGATTGTGTTCCAACTATAGGTGATCACACTCCTTAGCCTCCCTGGGAAAGTCTATGCCAGGGTAATGGAGAGGAGATCCGACCGATAGTCGAACCTCGGATTCAGGAGGAGCAATGCGGTTTTCGCCCTGGCCGTGGAACGCTGGACCAGCTCTATACCCTCACTAGGTGTTGGAGGGTTCATGGGAGTTTGCCCAACCCAGTCCATATGTGTTTTGTAGACCTGGAGAAGGCATTCGACCATGTCCCTCGTGGCATCCTGTGGGGGGTACTTCAGTATTATGGGGGTTCAGGGCTCGTTGCTACGGGCTGTTCGTTCCCTGTCAGACCTGTTCCCGGTGCATGTTGGGACTCCGCCAGGGCTGCCCTTTGTCACGATTCTGTTCATTATCTTTATGGACAGAATTTCTAGGCGCAGTCAGGGAACGGAGGGTGTCTGTTTTGGTGGCCGCAGGATCTCGTCTCTGCTTTTTTGCGGACGATGTGGTCCTGTTGGCTTCATCGAATCAAGACTTGCAGCGTGCACTGGAGAGGTTTGCAGCCGAGTGCGAAGCCGCAGGGGATGAGGAAATCAGCACCTCCAAATCCGAGACCAGTGGTCCTCAGTCGGAAAAAAGGTGAATGCCCCCTCCGGTTAGGGGGGAGTTGCTCCCTCAAGTGGAGGAGTTTAAGTATCTCGGGGTCTTGTTCCGAGTGAGGGAAAAATGGAACGGCAGGTTGACAGACGGATCGGTGCGGCGTCCGCAGTAATGCGGTCATTGTACCGGTCTGTTGTGGTGAGAAGGAGCTAGAGTCGTAAGGCGAAGCTTTCAATTGACCGGTCGAGCCACGTTCCTACTCTCATCTATGGTCATGAACTCTGCATCATGACCGAAAGAATGAGATCGCGGATACAAGCGGCAGAAATGATTTCCTCCTCCGCAGAGTGGCTGGGCGCACCTTTAGGGATAGGGTGAGGAGCTCAGTCACCCGAGAGGAGCTCGGAGTAGAGCCGCTGCTCCTCCGCATCGAGAGGAGCCAGTTGAGGTAGCTCGGGCATCTGTTCCGGATACCTCCTGGATGCCTCCCTGGGGAGGTGTTCTGGGCATGTCCCACTGGGAGGAGGCCTCGGGGCAGACCCAGGACACGTTGGAGAGACTACGTCTCCCAGCTGGCCTAGGAACGCCTTGGGGTTCCCCCAGAGGAGCTGGAGGAGGTTTGCGGGGAGAGGGAAGTCTGGGAGGCTCTGCTCGACCACTGCCCCCGTGACCCGGTCCCAGATAAGCGGAGGAAGATGGATGGATGGATGGATGATTACATTTTGTAATAATATGGTCTTTAGTCTTTATTGTTGCTTTTTAACGTTGCTTCGCCTTGAGGCGAATAGTGACAGTAACACTCTGGACCCCTTAAAGAAACTTTGACTTACGAGCTCAAAGTATAATACATGCAGCCTCTTGCACATCACTTGAGATAAGACTATATCAATAAATTTTACAATTTACTAATTATGGGATTGATACTTGTCTCCCCTACAAGATAAAATGACATAAAATCAAAATTCCTAATCACCTTTATTAACAATAAAAGACGACAAAGATTTTACATTTCCTCTGAGATATTGAACAGAACATCAAAACATTTTTCACACACTTTAATTCTTTCCTTATCATATTTACTTTAAAATAATGTCATTTAACTTGTGGGAAATCCAGCAAAATCTTCAAAAATTAAAAAATGAATACCTGGATACTGCTGACAAAAAATTTAGTCCGTTGTGACATGATGTTGCACACAATTCCTAAAGGGGGCGACACAACATCAGAAAGAAGCACAGTTTACAGCTGCGATTATTATCACATAAGGCTTCTCATTAACATTTGTCACTGCAGAGAGGTTTGGGTCTAAAAGTCAGGAAACAACTAGAGAGATGAATAAATGCAACAGACACACAGATCGGTTTGTTGCTTTTAGTCACTGAACAGATCACTAATGGCACATGGGATCAACATTATTGTCATTCTTGCTGCAATTTGCCTTGGTATGACTGCTATATTCACAATTAATCACTTGTTCAGTCAATTCTCATGGATTTTGGTTGTGTCTTATAAATATTGTGTCTTTTCCTCCCCAGAAATCAGAGCTCAGGACACAGTGACTCAGTCCACAGGAGATGTGATCGGATATGAAGGAGGAGTCGGTGACTCTCAGCTGTACCTATAAAACAACCTCTTCAGTCCCAGATCTCTTCTGGTACATCCAGCGTCCTCATAAGTCTCCCAGATACATTTTGAGAGGAGATACAAATGAAGGACATAGCACAGACCCAGAATTTAAACTCAGGTTTAAATCCACTCTCAGGAAAGTTAACAGCAGCGTACCTTTGACAATAGAGGATGTGCAGCTGTGTGACTCTGCTGTGTATTACTGTGCGCTGAGGCCCACAGTGACAGTAATACTCTGAACCCCTTACAGAAACTCCTGGATAAGACGTACAACACAAAAAGTAAAGACAACACTGCCACCTAGGGGTCTGAAATGGAGAAGTTCGGGGCCATATATGGATGACACATAGAGCAAGGATTCCTTAGGGGAGGTCATGTGACCTGATTAAGCCCAGAAGAACGAGGGTAACAATGAGCACAACCCACAGCACAGCGAACACAGGAGCGCAGTCCGTGTTACTCTCAGTTCTACATGGAGAAATCATTCATCTTACTGATTGTCACCATCACCACAGGTCAAGCTGTTGGACAGTAATTCCTGTTCTCACTGTCACCTGGGGATTTGTGTGCTTTACTGTGGTAAATATTGAAGTGTTCTGTCCTTGTGTCATTTTATTGTCTCTGTTGGTATTTATGTATATATTCTCTTTTCAGGACTGAGTGCTGGTGATGATATCGCACCTGAAAATGATCGACAGTCCGGTAAAGAAGGAGAATCAGTGACACTGAGCTGTAAATACAGTGCTAACAGTGACTACATACTTCTCTACTGGTACAGACAGAACCCGAACCAGGCTCCTCAGTACCTCCTCTACAAGGGGGCAGGATCATACAGTATGCTGAACACAGTACAAATAAGAGATTCAAATGTACCACATCCAGGGACTCAACCCAGCTCACCATCGAGCTCTTACCATGTCAGACACAGCCGTCTACTACTGCGCTCTGATGGGGGCACAGTGAGCAAAAGTCACTGAGAAGCTCTACAAAAACTCCTTGCCCAGAACTTCCTCTCAGCAACCATGAAATGCAGCTTCCTTCCCACAGTCTGGGATCAGTTCCACAGCAGCAGAGCTTCAGAAGTAACTGTGGTTACCGTGGTAAACACGACTGTGTGGAGCTGATGGGGTGAGAGAGTGAAGTAAATATGGGAGGAAGGTGCTGTAAATGTGGTCAGAACTGGTACAGTAGCTGTAGCACAGACAGGTGGATGAAGTGTGTCCAGAATTTATTTAGAGAGAGAAAGGTTCAAATCTTCAAGTGAGATGGACCTTCAGAGGACACTCAGGAGCAGGACCAGCTTGGTGAGATACACAAAGACAAACACTCGAGTGTTTCTGTAACTAGTCAAGCACTG
Source organism: Scleropages formosus (assembly GCF_900964775.1). Taxonomy (NCBI): domain Eukaryota; kingdom Metazoa; phylum Chordata; class Actinopteri; order Osteoglossiformes; family Osteoglossidae; genus Scleropages; species Scleropages formosus. Next base: position 18,450,877 of record NC_041830.1, on the reverse strand, counting down.
TCACACACACAAGACTCCACACACACACTCGTGATGGCTTTTTCCAATTCTGGGAAGGGGGGACCTCTGGTGGTCCTGCAAGGAACTGAAACCCAGGGTCATGAGAGTGTTGGGGTTATTCTATTTGCATGAATATTTAGACCTTACATGAACTTAAGAGATCAATGGTCAAGTGAGTCTGGAAGAGGAGAGTTCTTAGACCCTTTTATATGTGGACAGAGATTCATAATCTCTTAAGTTCATGTAAGGGTTAATGCTCATGCACTATCGATCATGCCCGGATAAACCTTTACACAGCTACTCCTGTAACGTAATGCAAATATTTCAATGTTTCTCCAAGGAAAAAAAATAAAATTGCTAGGAATGTAATGAGAAATCATGGATATCCTGACAAAGTTTTAAACAGCTACTTGTGTCATGTACATTGATTCATTTGATGGAAAGTAACTACCTGTACTTTAGAATCATCCCTCTGCATCTAAGTGTCTTTTCCTGCTCATGTAATGAACACATTTTATTTTCTATCAGATGTACGTCACTTTGGAGTGAAGTCTCTCATAAATGAACACATGGACATGTAAATATAAGCCATCGTCAGTATTTATGCATTTCTACAGTTACACATTTTACTTTTAGATATGGTGCTCTGCTCACTGGAGTGACTCAGGGCACTGAACAAGTTCCAGAAAATACAACACAAAGGTACAATAATATATGTATACCAACACACTGTCTGAAATCACTTGTTTTAAGCGGGGTTGCGGTGAAGAGGAGCCGAACCCAGCAACACAGGGCACAAGGCCAGAGGGGGAGGGGACACACCCAGGACAGAAAGTCAGTCCACCACAAGCAGGACTTGAATCCCAGACCCATCACACAACAGGACCAAGCCAAACTCGCTGTGCCACCATGCCCCCCAACAACAATACAATATTCGCTGAATAATAAAAGCTGAAAAGTAAGCAAACTGGTAAGTGAGGAGCGTAAAACTAAAATCTTCCAAAGAGAAAAAGAAGGGATGAATGAACCCCTGGAGGCCCAAGTACCTGTGGTTCCACACATTCCACAATGGCACTTTAGACTGTGGTAACTGAGGACCTGTGTGTGTCTCTATTTCCAAAATGGTGTCCAGGTGGAGTTACAGACTGAAGCTGAAGTCGCACCTCCATGTCCAGGTCTGTATATCGTATATTTGCTTGAGTTTTGCTTTGACCACTCCGTCCACCTGTGGGTCTGACACACGAAGCTGCTGCTGAGGTTGTGAGCATGTTATTCCACATATGGCCTAATGGGGCGACATCACACCAGAAACATCTGCTCTTTCAGCCCCAGCACTTCTTGCAACCTTCCCGTTAACATTTGTCACTGCAGAGAGGTTTGGTCTAAAGGTCGGAAAACAGCCAGGGAGACGGATAAATGCAACAGACACACAGATCAGTTTGTTGTCTTTAGTCACTGAGCAGATCACTAATGGCACATGGGATCAGCATTATTGTCATTCTTGCTGCAATTTGCCTTGGTATGACTGCAATATTCACAATTAATTATTTTGTTCAGTCAGTTCTGATGGATTTTGGTTGTGTCTTATAAATATTGTGTCCTTTTCTCCCCAGAAATCAGAGCTCAGGATACGGTGACTCAGTCCACAGGAGATGTGATCGGATACGAGGAGGATCAGTGACTCTCAGCTGTACCTTTACAACTACAAGTTCTACAAATCCGTATCTCTTCTGGTACATCCAACGTCCTAATGACCCTCCCAAGTATATGCTGAGACGTGACAAATACAGCAACGATACAGTACAAGAGTACAAGAAGAGATTTAATGCAAAACTCAACACAAGTTCAGTACCTTTGACAATAGAGGATGTGCAGCTGTGTGACTCTGCTGTGTATTACTGTGTGCTGAAGCCCACAGTGACAGAAACACTCTGAAACCCCTTACAGAAACTCCAGAACACTGTCACACTCTTACAGTAGGAGATTTTCTGCTTCATTCTCAGATTTCTCTATTATTTATAAATTAATACTGCAAGTTATTCAATAGCTGCTGTTTGATTATAGTGTTTATAGAGCAAGGTAACACTTTCAACTCACACACTGCGAGCAGTTTAGAGTCACCACTTCACCTGACACACACTTCTTTGGACTATTGCAGGACACCAATTGAATTAAATTCAAAATCCATCCATCCAACTATCCATTGTCCACAACCGCTTGTCTCAAGCAGAGTCCCAGCAACACAGGGTGCAAGGTCGAAGGTACAGACCCTGGTTGGGACATCAGTCCGTCCCAAAGCACCTTAATCAGGGCTCAAAGCCCAGACCCACCACACAGCCATCACCGGCTGAATGCACTGCACCACCTTTCCAAACATCTAAGAAGACAAATTAAAAAACTCAAAATCATGCCAACTTGGTACTAAGTGATAATACTTGCAGTTCATGTCTGATTCATGTTTAACTCTAGAGAGTCATGTCTAATAATATTGATGTGTGTTCCAGCACAGATGAGTATGTGTGTGAAGGAGGAGCTGAGCACTTCAGGGCAGGAGGAGTTCTCCTGTACAGTAGAGGAAGTGTTGAGCTCTAACTGTACACACTGTCAGTGTGTCTTTCTCCATCCACCACGATGTTGTTCTCTTCATTTCTCCTGCTCTCAGCACTTGTAGGTAAGTCAATTTACAGTTCATTTTTTTACACATTGATGTAAAAATTAAGAAAACTGCAATCAAGTCAGCATTTCAAGTGAACTTGTTCTACTCAGGGATAAACGCAAGACTGTAAACACTTTACTTTCAAAGTATTTATCAATGTCCTTGAATTAACATGATAATTCTTGTTTCCCCACAGATTACAGTGCTGGAAATTCAATAACATCACTCAGTGACGTAGTTCATGTTTTGGAGGGAAACAATGTTACACTTTCCTGCAGCTACAGCGGATCGGCTTACTCTTTCCTGTGGTATCGACAGTACTCCAGATCAAAACCAGAATATCTCCTGCTCATTTTAGAATCCTTAGGAAAGGTAATGAAAGCCAGTCCTCCAAATCCACACCTGTCTGCCAAAGTTCACAAAAAGAACAGCACTGTGGATCTGGTGTTCTCCTCTACAGCACTGACAGACTCTGCGATGTACTACTGTGCCCTGAGTCCCACAGTGACAGGAAACCCATTTACTCGGTACAAAAACCTCATTGTGACTGAGAAACACTGCACTTTCACAGAAACTGAAACACACTCAAGAATTAAAATTTAAGGGGGCAGCAGGTAGTGTAGTGGGTAGCATCACCCCCTTACACTAGAAGGACCCAGGTTTGAATTTCTCCTCTAGCTGTAGTACCCTGAACAAGATGTTTACCCTGTATTGCTCCAGTAAAAATTACCCAGCTGTATAAATGGGTAAATAATGGAAAATACCTTAACATTGTTAGTTGCATTGGAGAAAAACATCAGCTAAGTGAAAGAATGTAAATGTAAATATTAATCGTTGTTAGTGACTTTCAAAAAAGTGTCAGATAAACAGATAAATCCTGGGATCTTTGCCTACACATACAACACTTCACTTTGACACTGTTCAAATTCAGTGCTTATTTGGAATTTTACTCGTCATTTGTGTACAAGGTTTCACTCCCCCTTATCATTAAATGTTTGTAAATAAAGTGTCTATCTATCTATCTATCTATCTATCTATCTATCTATCTATCGGCAATTTTGAGTCGTCAGTTAACCTGAAATGCACGTCTTTTTACATTGACTGATACTTTGAGACGCGTTCAATACACACTATGAAACTCCAGTTTGCTTATCGGTTTTAATTGTATATTAACTGACGGGGTATAATCAACCACATTTATTAATTTTACTGTCCGTGTTTTCATTCAGTATTTGTGACATATTTGTCCCATAGTAACAGAACATTAATATCATTTCTGTATGTGGAGTAAAAGTCATTGGTCATGTGACGTGAAGATCTGCTGCCCTCTAGTGGTGAAATGTGTTTATTCCACATTTTTACACCTCTACATATTTTTATTTTTTTTCAGATTCTTTTACCACTATATTTTTTGTTACTTTATTTGTTTTACTACTTATTGTATCCTATTTTAAGCATTATACTGTATATCCTTCATACTTTCGCAGTATGTTTCTAATTTCTACTTTATTTGTATTGCCTTATTTATATTATCTCTTCTATCAGTCTGTATTACGGACAGTTGGAAAAACATTTCACTGCACGTCTTACAAAGTATGGATGTGTATGTGACAAATAATGAACTTGACCTTGAACGTGAAATGAATGCTATCTACTGCACTGTGTACACCACACACGGAGATATGGTACACCACACATCTGTTGGTTATGCTGGTTGAGTTTGCTGTTCAAATGCAGAAGACCAGCAGCAATGGAATGTGGCTGCACTACAGTCATCTCCAGGGATGATGCCCATCATCTGGTTATTCCTACAAGTAGCAGAATTTAGGAAGTCTCCAAATGCAGATGATTTGCAGCCAAGTACTAAATATGGTGATTTTGTTTGAAATTGTGTTACTTTCTCCCATTACTTTTGGTTCTTTAAAATGGGTGTCCAGCACATACAAAGAGCTGTAATCACCACACGGTTCACTCTTTATAACTGTATAAACCCTCAAATTAATGCCAAAAGTCTGCATTTTAACCTCATAGTTGTTCTTTCATGTTGCATACAGTGTGCGGTGTATAGAACCAGCTTAACAAAAAATGTGGCACAATCCAAACACTTAAACTGTACTGTATTTTACAGTATTATGTGTGGTAAGGTTCACATAGTTTTAAAAGAAAAAAATGCTCTCAGATTGAAATTGCCTGATCTATATTTGTTAATAAAATTGAATAATTGCAGTCATTACTTAAACGAGGGAAATGAATTTTCACTTATTAATTCCCTGCCTGAACTCTTGGTGGCGCTCTTTAACAAAAGTTCCCACCCTCACAACAGGGAATAAAAAGGCGTTTGAAGTAACAGACAAATTGCTTGTGTGATGCAGACTGTACATGACACTATTTCTACTTTATAAGGTTCTGGATCTTTCTGGGAACATTCTTCCCTCAAACCCAGAGCCGAAACATCAACAAACCAATTTTACAGCTGGGTATAAACCTGAGTAACCACAGTGATCCAGCCAGAAGAAACTGATCTCAAACCATATTTTAAAGTCATCTGTAACTGACACCATGATTGTTTTTACAACAGTGCTGCTTATTGGACTAATCTGTAAGTATGTTTATCATTTAGCTTCTAACAGTGGAAATAGAATTTCTCAGTCTAATTAGTCTTTTTTTGTCCTTTTTTCAGTAGGAGTTGATGCAGATAAAGTTGAACAGCAACCTTTGATGTATTTTTTGGAAGGAGACAAAGCTCTGCTGACATGCAACCATGACATCACTAACTTCAACTCTATGTACTGGTATGTACAGCACGTGAACAAAGAACCTGAATATATTATTCATGGATTTAATGAAGCCGATTCCAAAGGAAGGTTCTCAGTGGATGTGGACAGAAAGGGACGTTCGACCAACCTGTCCATCAGTGACACTCAGACAGAAGACTCAGCTGTGTATTACTGTGCTGTGCAGCCCACAGTGACAGCAACACTCTGAACCCCTTACGGAAACTGAACTGCACAGCTCAGCTCATCTCTTCACATTCCTCTGAAACGTAACATGTCTCAAAAAACGTACAATTAATATTTCAGTAGCTGCTCTTATATTATTAGTCTATATTGAACTGATTACTTTGACAAAAGCACTTTGCACTGATTTACCCATTTGCACAGCAGAGCATTTTTGTTGTTTGAATGGAGGGTAAGTACCTTGATTTACCATAGTGGAATATGGGTTTGCTCTAGGGTACAAAATGACATTGCTTGAACAGTTTACATACATATTAAATTTTATATGGAATATCTGATTAACAGGAATACAGAATCAGTGGGAGTAGAGTATCTCATTATTCATATCAGCATAAATACCAGGTAAAAATATAGGGACAACATAATGTTTTCACCTGCAGATGGTGATGCAATTAATACATTCAGCATTACTATATCACCTGCAATAACCTGATGCTGACAATGTGTTCCTGCACAGCTGAGTGTGTCTGTGTGTGTGTGTGTGTGTGTGTGTGTGTGTGTGTGTGTGTGTGTGTGTGAAGGAGGAGCTGAGCACTTCAGGGCAGGAGGAGTTCTCCTGTACAGTAGAGGAAGTGTTGAGCTCTAACTGTACACACTGTCAGTGTGTCTTTCTCCATCCACCATGATGTTGTTCTCTTCATTTCTCCTGCTCTCAGCACTTGTAGGTAAGTCACACTTTACACACAGTTCATACGTTTGGAAATACTAAAATATCTGAATGAAACAACTGCCTCATACCACCATTTCAAAAAAATGTGTTCAGCAAATACAAAGATAATTACATTGATTGTAATTATGAACATGATAAATTTAACTGTTATTTATGAATTTAAATTAACATCTATTTCATTTCCCACAGATTACAGTTCTGGAGATTCAATAACACCACTCAGTGATGCAGTTCATGTTTTGGAGGGAAGCAATGTTACACTTTCCTGCAACTACAGCGCTACTGTAAATAACCTACAGTGGTATCGACAGTACTCCAGATCAAAACCAGAAAATCTCCTGATCATTTAGAATCCTCAGGAAAGGTAATGAAAGCCAGTCCTCCATATCCACACCTGTCTGCCAAAGTTCACAAAAAGAACAGCACTGTGGATCTGGAGTTCTCCTCTACAGCACTGACAGACTCTGCGATGTACTACTGTGCCCTGAGGCCCACAGTGACAGGAAACCCATTTACTCTGTACAAAAACCTCATTGTGACTGAAAGAACTCCTTTCAGAAAATGGTATTTCACAATAAAAAAGTAAAAGTTTTTGCTGTTATTATATTTATGTAAATGTATGCAGATCTGAATAAAATTGATGCACTCACTTTAAAGCTTTAAAACACAGCTGTACAGTAAAATAATGTCATTTTATTGCTTCCAGTTATATACTTTTCTGAAACCATACAAAAATCATTTATAGGAAAAAGTAATCTCAAAGTACAGCCAGTAAACCAGCAAGCAAGGAATAATGTATTACAAATAAATAAAGCACATGAAAATAATGAACAAATGACTGCAAGAATTATTCATATTGTGAGATTTTCACTTGAGACCTACTTGTACCATAAAGAAAAGTCACCGAAGGAGAAAAGTTCAGACAATGCGGTCATAAAGTTTCAATTTTATGAATGAGATTTCATTATTCCCAAATCACAGTGACAAAGAAAATCGTATTCCACAGATTTGCATTCCTCCTGTGTCACATGAAAATCACTTCAGTGGAAAGCCTGTGTAGCATGCTGAGGCGGCCTGGGATGGGGACAGAGACGGGGGCAAAGCAGCCACAGCTGGGGCTAATTACCTTCCCTATTTCTTCCCCGGCGCCTGCCAGTAAGAGAGAGAGAGAGAGAGAGATGGAGGAGGAGAGCAAACCCCAAGAGATGAACCCGAACCCGGAGACGACGCCGGTGTTGGGACCGACCCGAGGCTCCCAGCCCCCCCGACCCGCACGAAGCCCCATCTTACCTGTTCCCTGGCCCCCCTTTTCCATCCCCTTCCTTCTCCCTGCACTGAGAGCAAATAAAACCCCTCACCGACAGGCACCGCATCTGCTGTCTTCTGCTTCGTTTCTTACAGCCTGTTATTGCAGAACTGACTGTTGTGATAATTTAGTGGACTTGTGGCAGAACGATAATAGCTGTTGGTCTCTGAAGTGAACATGTGCTGCCTTCTAGTGGTCAAAAGTGGAATCATTCATTCTCATGAACACACACACACACACACACACACACACACACACACACGGAATTGGCAATTTAGAGTGACCAATTCACTTGAACACGTCTACGGAATGTGGATAGAAACCCATGCAAATAAGAGAGATGCAAACTCTGCTCAGACTGAGCGAGTTTTGAACCCAGAACCCAGGCACTACAAAGCAGCACCACCACCGTTCTGCCCTCTGGTGAAACCAACTTTGATCCCTTTTTGTCTAAAAGCAGCTACGTAAGAACTTGCAGGATGAGAAGACATAAATCGCTTCTTTTCTCTGTAAATAAAATAAACACCATGAAATAAATGTAACAACTCATGTGCACAGATGGGACAGTTTTTCTAAACTAAACACAGCTTGTGAAAACTTGGTGGGTCATTATAGCTAAATCGGATCCCCACTGTCTCCTCTCTGAAAGTAAAAAAATTCTACAAAATGGGTGGAAAACTGCTGTGCACAAATGATGCAATATGTTAGAACTTTCTCCGTTTTTCACAGCTTCCACAAGAAGGTCTCATCGCCCCACCCACATCACAAGACTGACCTCCACCCAAAGACACCAAGAACACGTTTATTCTTCCAGTCGTCTGTCCTCCAGCACTGTGAAGGTTCACACTGAGACAAAATGCAGCCTCTTGTGGGAATGCTGTTCATCATGAGCCTCCGTAAGTGTCTCCGGAGTCTTTGTTTCATTACCAAACTGGTTCTTTTCTCATCATTAAACAGTTCGATGGGTTTTTATCTGTTGTTCACAGCCATTTCAGCTGGAGATGAGATTCAACAGAAGGAGTCCTCGTTGTTGAAGGAAGAAGGACAGAGTGTTTCTCTGGAATGTACCTTCAGCACAACCAGCACTTATTACAATATCCACTGGTACCGCCAGTATCCAGGAACAGGTCCCCAGTTCATTCTGTTCAGTGGGTCCGATAGTTACAGTGCAGAGTTTACAAAAGAAAGATTCTCCTCAAGTGCTGACAAGGCATCTGGTAAAGCCTCTCTGTCCATCTCAAGAGTTCAACTAGAAGACTCTGCTGTGTATTACTGTGCGCTGGAGACCACAGTAATGAATCTACATCAACACTCGTACAAAAACCTGCTTCACCTCCTGTCTATTAACGACAAACTGAAAAACCACAGTGTTTCCTTCATGAGGAAATGAAGCAGATCATTATGATATAAACTGGCTCTCATCCCTGTTTGCTCTGAACCCAATTCAGTTTTGTGGTATATCTACATGGTAGTGAAGTGTGCATCAGTTTCATAGCAAAAGGAGAAAGAGGGAAGGAGAAGGATAAATAGATTTATAACCCCACATAATTGTTTGGAAAACATTTCAAATCAGTCTTAGATTATATCAATTGTTATGTGACGCCTTTTTATTTAAAGAAGCAGATAAATGCTTGTGGGTTCCTTCATATTTATTGTAGTGCTCACCATTCTGGGTTTGAATGGGGCAAAGAAGGAGGAAGAGACACTGTTCATTATTATCATTTAGGGGAACACCAACATACAGTGAAAGGTATCAAGAGGAATGTGAGGAAATAATGGACTCAGTCGCAGGACCCATTTTTCACAAGTATCTACACCTCAAGCTCGTCTTCCACGCTTCCCAACAGGCACTCACTCCCTAATAAACCCTGTCAGCCCCCGCGATGGTTAAACAACTATTTTACATTTTTCCCACAGTTCCTGTCATTCACAAGTATTTATAATAAATGCTCAAATGTGACATTTTTCAGTAATACAGGTCATTACATTATCATATTAACTCTACAAATAGAGTACAAGAGCTTGATGTGTTATTTCTCTTCATATGTAGTCTTGCTGTATAACCGATAAGACTCCATACAGTCCAATACCTTTTATGTTAACGTTAACACAACAATATCAAATACATTTAAATTGACGATATAAATAAATAAATTTTAAAATGTACTGATGACTGGATTAATACTTGCCTATCCTACAAGATAAAATGACATGAAATCAAATTTCCGAATCAGCTTCGTTAACAGTTGAAAGATCTTACGTATCTGACATTATGAATAAAAAATTAAAACATTTCATGGTCTTCAGTTCTTCCCTTATAATTATTTTTAAAATAATTCACAGTTATTTTGCTTAGAATGCAACAAAATGCAGAAGAAATTAAACAATAAATGCTGAAAACTTTCTTCATTTGTTCACAGTGATCAGCTGAAATTAACTGTCTGTTGCGATCATGTTGTTACACACACTTCCTAAAGGGGGCGACACAACATCACAAAGAAGCACAGTTTCAGATGTGATTATCATCATATAAGCTTTCATTAACATTTGTCAGCCAATGCAGAGAGGTTTGGTCTAAAAGTCGGGAGACAACCAGAGAGACTGATAATGCAACAGACACACAGATCAGTTTGTTGTATTTAGTCACTGAGAAGATCAGAAATGGCACATGGGCTCAACATTATTGTCATTTTTGCTGCAATTTGCCTTGGTATGACTGCAATATTCACAATTAATCATTTTGTTCAATCAATTATGATAGATTTTGGTTGTGTCTTATAAATATTGTCTCCTTTTCTCCCCAGAAATCAGAGCTCAGGATACGGTGACTCAGTCCACAGGAGATGTGATCGGATACGAAGGAGGATCAGTGACTCTCAGCTGTAACTTTACAACAAGCGATTCTAATCCGTATCTCTTCTGGTACATCCAATGTCCTAATGACCCTCCCAAGTACATGCTGAGACGTGACAAATACAGCAATGATACAGTACAAGAGTACAAGAAGAGATTTAATGCAAAACTCAACACAAGTTCAGTACCTTTGACAATAGAGGATGTGCAGCTGTGTGACTCTGCTGTGTATTACTGTGCGCTGAGGCTCACAGTGACAGTAACACTCTGAACCCCTTACAGAAACTGCAGAACACTGTCACACTTTTTCAGTAGGACACCTTCTGCTTCATTCTCAGATTTCTCTATTATTTATAAATAAAGACTGCAAGTTATTCTGTAGTTGTCTCTTTATTATGGTTAAGTGTCTTTATTCCAGCATCTTCAGTCACCAGCTCATAAATATTTAAACATCTTCTTACTGGAAAACAATTCTCTCCAAAATGACTTGTAATTATTTCCTTCAAGAGCTCTTCCAGAACCTTCATTCATGGTAACGTACAGTGCTAGACATGGGTCCCGAAACTCCCTCAGCCATTCATCTGTTTATAGAGCAGGGTAACACTTTCACTAAAAAAGTGTAGAGTCACCAGTTCACCTGACACACACTTATTCCTTGGACTGTCGTAGGAAACCAGAAAAATTTAATTCAAAATCTAAAACCACAAATTAAAAACTCGAAAATCATGCAAACTTTGCTATAGTATTCATATTTAACTCTCGAGAGTCATGTGTAATAATATTGATGTGTGTTCCTGCACAGATGAGTGTGTGTGTGTGTGTGTGTGTGTGTGTATTTAAACTAAGGTATTGTTAAACCCTTTGAAAATATGAGTAAGATTGAAGTGTAAAACAATGTGAACTGCACTGAATTCGCTGAACCTAAAGAAATAAAGGGGAAAACACTGTATACCACACCCCTATGTTTGTCAATTTAGAATCATACAGAAACACAGTAAAGATGTTTGAAAGAACTGCATTAATGTAGGTTATGGATTAATAAACCTTGGAAAAGGTAAAGTAAGTTATCTTTCAATTAAAACTAAGTGTGAATATGTAATAAAGGTCTTTCCCTGTTTTGTCATTGTCCCATATTGTCATTTCGAGACTTAAACACATCTCATTTTCACACACACACGCACGCACGCACTGTCTTAAACCACTTTTCTCAAGCAGAGTCACAGCGAACCAGAGCCTAACCCGGCAACGCAGGACGGGACACCAGTCCATCAAAGACACCCCAAGCAGGACTAGAGCCTCAGACACACCAGAGAGCAGGACCCAGCCACCGCACTCCACTCTCTGATTTTCAGATATTTGAAAAAGAACACAGTTTTTAGGATAAAGATCACAACCCTGTTCAAAAAGTTTCTGCTTTCATCTAGTGGTGAAAATAACACTTTTTAATTAAGAGTTTATCAAACACCAGCATTGAATTCAATGTATTTTCATTGAGCTCTTCTCTCACAGTGACTCAGAGCGCTGAACAAAAGATCAGAGACATAACACCAAGAAAATGTTGGCTATACATTAAATCACTGCAATAACTGTATTAATTATTAAAGCTATAAGTAAGCCAACTGGTCACAGATGAAAGGAACAAATAAAAACACAACCAAAAGGTAAGAGAGAAATAACTAGCTTTGCCAAGCAGGACTCAAACCCCAGACCAGCCAGAGAGCAGTAACCAGTCAAACCCGCTGCGCCACTGTGCCCCCCCCCCCCCCCCCCCCCCCCCCGGAACACACAGAAAGAATCAATATTCTCACTAAGGTAAACTGGAGAAATGCCATTTACTGCCTGGTAGATCGAGAATAAAATTTAGAACCCATTCCAAACTGAACTAGAAGCCAATGTAGCGATTTAAGACCCGGTGTTTGATGGTCTTACTTCCTACTTCTAGTAACATGTCTCATAGCAGCATTTTGTATCCACTGTAACCTGGATACAGTCTGGTACGGACAGTTCAATAACAGAGCATTACAGCAGTCCAACCTACTTGAAATAGAAGTAGGAACAAGTTTCTCAGCATCCCGACTACATAAAAATTGCCTCGATTTCACTATATTTCTCAGCTGAAGGAAGCACGACCAAGTCAGTGTAGTAACATGAGACACAAATGACAGGTTTCCGTCCAACAAAACCAAGGTGTTCAGACAAACACCTCAACTTTCCAGAGTGAACACAGTGCAATTCTCTCTGGCGCAAGACCTGAACAGCAGAAGTAAGAAATACAGTGGAACTAAATTCAAAACAAGTCATTATTGAGTTAGAAGAGATAAAATTATTGATACCTCTTTCTGGTAAAAAAAAAATTAAATAAATGCTACAAAATCCGTGTAAACATACCGACCTATACCAACCTACAGGCAGAAACTGAAATCAGCTAAACCTGTAATAAGGACTCTTAAAAGATGGACTGAGGAAGCTGAGCAGGACTTACAAGCCTGCTTCAAGTGCACTGATTGGAGTGTTTTTGAGGCTGCTGCTGCCGATATGGATGAGCTAACAGACTCTGTAACATCATATGTCAGTTTCTGTGAGGATATGTGCATCCCTACCAGGACTCGTTTAACATACAACAATGACAAACCGTGGTTCACTGCAAAACTCAGACAGCTTCGTCAGGCCAAAGACGACGCCTACAAAAATGGAGACGGAGTCTTGTATAAACAGGCCAAAAACACACTGGCAAAGGAGATCAGAGTGGCTAAGAGGAACTACTCTGAAAAGCTGAAGAAACAGTTTTCAGCCAACGACCCAGCATCGGTGTGGAAAGGCCTGAAAGACATCACCAATTACAAGACACCATCCTCCAGAACCGTGTCAACTCAACGACTGGCCAACAATTTGAATGAGTTTTATTGCAGGTTTGAAAAACCCTGTCTCACGCCCCACACCCATTCTGACCTTCTCTCCATGCATCGATTAACACCTCCAGTAACCCCCACCTTCCCACCTCCTGCACCTTTGATCTGTGAAGAGGAGCTGTGTCGGGTCTTCCACAAACAGAAGACAAGGAAAGCACCAGGCCCAGACGGTGTCTCACCGGCCTGCCTAAAAACCTGTGCTGACCAGCTGGCCCCTATCTTCACAAAGATCTTCAACAGATCACTGGAGATGTGCGAAGTTCCTTTCTGCTTCAAACGCTCCACCATCATCCCCATCCTGAAGAAACCCAAAATCACAGGACTTAATGACTACAGACCTGTCGCCTTAACGTCTGTGGTCATGAAGTCACTTGAAAGATTGGTGTTGGCCTACCTGAAGGACATCACTGGACCCTTGCTGGACCCCCTGCAGTTTGCTTACCGAGCAAACAGGTCTGTGGATGATGCAGTCAACATGGGACTGCACTACATTCTGCAACATCTGGACAAACCAGGGACTTATGCGAGAATCCTGTTCGTGGACTTCAGCTCAGCCTTCAACACCATCATCCCACACCTCCTCCTGTCCAAATTAACCCAACTCTCTGTGCCCACCTCCATCTGTCAGTGGATCACCAACTTTCTGACAGACAGGCAGCAGATAGTGAGGCTGGGAAAATTCTCATCCAATACTTGCACAACCAGTACTGGCGCCCCCCAGGGATGTGTGCTCTCCCCACTGCTCTTCTCCCTGTACACCAACGACTGCACCGCAAAAGACCCCTCTGTCAAACTCCTGAAGTTTGCAGACGACACCACACTCATCGGCCTCATCCGGGATGGTGACGAGTCTGCTTACAGACAGGAGGTCCAAGAGCTGGCTGTCTAGTGCAGTCATAACAACCTGGAGCTGAACATGCTCAAAACAGTGGAGGTGATTGTAGACTTTAGAAGAAATACCCCAGCATTATGAAACTCACCATCATGAACAGCACTGTGGCAACAGTGGAGTCATTCAGGTTTCTGGGCACCACCATCTCACAGGACCTGAAGTGAGAGCCCAACATAGACTCCATTGTGAAGAAGGCCCAGCAGAGGTTGTACTTCCTTCGCCAGCAGAGGAAGTTCAAGCTGCCACAGGAGCTACTGATGCAATTCTACTCTGCAGTCATCGAGTCTGTCCTCTGCGCTTCTATAACTGTCTGGTTCGGCTCAGCTACGAAATCAGACATCAGAAGGTTACAGCAGATAGTTCGGACTGCTGGAAGAATCATGGGCACATCCCCCCCAGCTCTCCAAAAACTGTAGTCATCCAGAGTCAGCAAAATCATTGTAGACCCCTCACATCCAGGCCACTTCCTCTTCGAACCTTTGCCATCTGGCCGGCGCTACAGAGCACTGAGCACCAGGACAGCCAGGCACAAGAAAAGTTTCTTTCCTCAGGCCATCTACCTCATGAACAGCTAAATCCCCCCTAGGGAGTAAAGTGGTGCAATACACAACACTATTTATACTTATGTTTATTTATCACATCATATCTCTTACTCACATTCCTTTGCATTTGTATAGAACACACCTGTACATACATACAATGTCTAGTGACTATTTTTTGTATATTGTGTACTTTATATTTTTTATCCTTGATTCACATATTCTATCTTCTCATCTGTGTCTTGTTACTGTAACTCTGTCTGTGCTGTAGAAGTTTCTGTCACCAAGACAAATTCCTTGTATGTGTGAACATACTTGGCAGTAAAGCTTGTTCTGATTCTGATTCTAAAACCTCAAGTACACAGAAGACTTTTGAATGTTCATCTCATTTCTCCAGCTTCCACAGCTGAGTACTTCAGGGCAGGAGGAGTCTGTTGCAATCATGTTGTTACGCACACCTTCTAAAAGGGGGCGACACAACATCACAAAGAAGCACAGTTTCAGATGTGATTATCATCATATAAGCTTCTCATTAACATTTGTCAGCCAATGCAAAGAGGTTTGGTCTAAAAGTCGGGAGACAACCAGAGAGACTGATAAATGCAACAGACACACAGATCAGTTTGTTGTCTTTATTCACTGAGCAGATCAGAAATGGCACATGGGATCAACATTATTGTCATTCTTGCCGCAATTTGCCTTGGTATGACTGCAATATTCACAATAAATCATTTTGTTCAATCAATTATGATGGATTTTGGTTGTGTCTTATAAATATTGTGTCTTTTTCCCCCCAGAAATCAGAGCTCAGGATACAGTGACTCAGTCCACAGGAGATGTGATCGGATACGAAGGAGGATCAGTGACTCTCAGCTGTAGCTTTACAACTAGCAGCACAGCTCCATTTCTCTTCTGGTACATCCAACACCCTAATGGCTCTCCCAAGTATATTCTGAGAAGGCACACATTTGGAGCTAGTGATACTGCCGCTGAATTCCAGGACAGATTCGATGCCAACATTGAGAAAACCATGGTACCTTTAACAATTCAGAGGCTGCAACTGACTGACTCTGCTGTGTATTACTGTGCACTGACTCCCACAGTGATGAACTCAGGGCAACAGTGGTACAAAAACCTATTTCCCCCAGGGGCTCTATAGGGCAAACTGACACAACCAGAGGTTGGTCTCAGCAGGAAAGAAAGCTGATAAAACCTGATTGTAATCTAGTCAGCATATGAGCACAGAAGTACATTCATCTTTGTGGTGCAGCCATGTAACAGCTGAAAGCACATTTAGTTTTCACATGAAATGAAAAGGAAACAAGGACTAACAGAGAGAAAGAACAATGAAAAGAGGAGACGTGAAGCACTGTGTCGGTACATCTGTTCCTTCTTCTGCTTCCTCCAGCTCCTCTGGACTCTGACAAATTTAAAAATACTGTACTGTACTGGGGGGGCACAGTGGTGCAGTGGGTTTGACTGGGTTCTGCTTTCCGGTGGGTCTGGGGTTTGAGTCCCACTTGGGGTGCCCTGCGACAGACTGGCATCCTGTTCTGGGTGTGTTCCCTCCCCCTGCAGCCTTACTCCCTCTGTTGCCGGGTTAGACTCCGGCTCCCCACGACTCCACATGGAACTAGTAGTTCCAGATGATGTGTGTGTGTACTGTACTTTCCTGGAGACGTGAGCAAGTATTTACACACATCCTCCTGGGGGCGACATTGTAGCAATATTTCCACTCCTGTACTTTGAACACCCTCATAAACTCCTCATCACGACTTGGAACTGCAGAGAGATACTGACGACAAGACTGGAAACAACAAGAGAGATTTTTTACACACTCCACAAACTCTATAGTTTTCAAGTGTTTTATAACTTCAGTATGGAATTGTGCCTCAGAATAACTGTTATCCTCACTGCTTGTTACTTAGGTATAATTTCATCCATATTTTTATTTAGTGCATTTTGTTAAACTACTCTTATGCATTAAAAAAATATGTATTCTTTTTTCACCAGAAATCAGAGCTGAAGATACAGTGACTCAGTCCACAGGAGATGTGATCAGATACGAAGGAGGATCAGTGACTCTCAGCTGTAACTTTACAACTAGCAGCACAAACACACACTACCTGTTCTGGTACATCCAACGTCCTAATGACCCTCCCAAGTACGTGCTGAGACGTGACAAATACAGCAACGATACAGTACAAGAGTACAAGAAGAGATTTAATGCAAAACTCAACACAAGTTCAGTTCCTTTGGCAATAGAGGTTGTGCAGCTGTGTGACTCTGCTGTGTATTACTGTGCGCTGAAGCCCACAGTGACAGTAACACTCTGAACCCCTTACAGAAACTCCAGGACACTGTCACACTCTTACAGTAGGACACCTTCTGCTTCATTCACAAATTTCTCTATTATTTGTAAATTAATACTGCAAGTTATTCAATAGCTGCTGCTTGATTACGGTGTTTATAGAGCAAGGTAACACTTTCAACTCACACACTGAAAGCAGTTTAGAGTCACTAGTTCACCTGACACACCACTTATTCTTTGGACTATTGCAGAAAACCAATTGAATTAAATTCAAAATCCATCTATCCAACTATCCATTGTCCACAACCGCTTGTCTCAAGCAGAGTCCCAGCAACACAGGGTGCAAGGTCGAAAGAACAGACCCCGGAGGGGACGCCAGTCCATCACAAAGCACCCTAAGAAGGGCTCAAACTCCAGACCCACCACACAGCCAGCATCAGCTGAACGCACTGCACCACCTTTCCAAACATCTAAGAAGACAAATTAAAAAACTCAAAATCATGCAAACTTAGTACTAAGTGATAATATTTGCAGTTGATATCTGATTCATATTTAACTCTAGAGAGTCATGTGTAATAATACTGATCTGTGTTCCAGCACAGATGAGTGTCTGTGTGTGTGTGTGTGTGTGTGTGTGTGTGTGTGTGTCTGTGTGAAGAAGGAGCTGAGCACTTCAGGGCAGGAGGAGTTCTCCTGTACAGTAGAGGAAGTGTTGAGCTCTAACTGTACACACTGTCAGTGTGTCTTTCTCCATCCACCATGATGTTGTTCTCTTCATTTCTCCTGCTCTCAGCACTTGTAGGTAAGTCAATTTACAGTTCATTTTTTTTTACACATTGATTTAAAAATTATGAAAACTGCAATCAGGTCAGCATTTCAAGTGAACGTGTTCCACTCGGGGATAAAAGCACAAATGTAAACACTTTATATTCAAAATAGTTATTAATGTCCTTGAATTCACATAATAATTCTTGTTTCCCACAGATTACAGTGCTGGGGATTCAATAACACCACTCAATGATGTAGTTCATATATTGGAGGGAAACAATGTTACACTTTCCTGCAACTATAGCGGCAACATAAATAACCTACAGTGGTATCGACAGTACTCCAGGTCAAAACCAGAATATCTCCTGCTCATTTTAGAATCCTCAGGAAAGGTAATGAAAGCCAGTCCTCCAAATCCACACCTGTCTGCCAAAGTTCACAAAAAGAACAGCACTGTGGATCTGGAGTTCTCCTCTACAGCACTGACAGACTCTGCGATGTACTACTGTGCCCTGAGGCCCACAGTGACAGGAAACCCATCTGCTCTGTACAAAAACCTCAGTGCAACTGAATAAACTACTTTTAGAAAAATGGCAAACTTTTTGCTCTTACTATTATCTAAATATATGCAAGTCTGAATAAATGTGATGCACCCCCTTTCACACATAAAAA
Organism: Scleropages formosus; assembly: GCF_900964775.1. Taxonomy (NCBI): domain Eukaryota; kingdom Metazoa; phylum Chordata; class Actinopteri; order Osteoglossiformes; family Osteoglossidae; genus Scleropages; species Scleropages formosus. Next base: position 18,432,284 of record NC_041830.1, on the reverse strand, counting down.
AACAGCTGTACACTGAAATAATGTTTTTTTGTTGCACATGAAAATAATGAACAAATGACTGCAAGAATTATTCATATCGTGAGATTTTCACTTGAGACCTATTTGTGCCATAAAGAAAACTCACTGAAGGAGAGAAGTTCAGACAATGCAATCATAAAGTTTCAACTTTATGAATGGAATTTCATTATTCCCAAATCACAGTGACAACAAAAATCGTCTTCCAAAAATTTGCATTCCTTCTGTGTCACATCAAAATCACTTCAGTGAAAAGCTTGTTATTGCAGAACTGACTGTTGTGATAATTTAGTGGACTGGTGGCAGTACAATAATAGCTGTTGGTCTCTGAAGTGAACATCTGCTGCTTTCTAGTGGTCAAAAGAGGAATCATTCAGTCGCATCAACACCCACACACACGGTACTGGGAATTTAGAGTGACCAATCCACTAGAACACATGTCTGCGGAATGTGGATTGAAACCCATGCAAATAAGAGAGATGCAAACTCTGCCCAGACTGAGCGAGTTTTGAACCCGCAGCCTAGGCACTACAAGGCAGCACCACCACCACTCTGCTTTCTAGTGAAACCAACTTTGATCACGTCTTGTCTAAAAGCAGCTACGTAAGAAGTTGCAGGATTAGAAGACATAAAATGCTTGTTTTCTGTGTAAATAAAATAATGCCATGAAATCAATGTAACAACTCATGTGCACAGATGGGACACCAGTATATCTCATGTTACTTGTGAAACCAAATTCAATCAGTTTTTCTAAACTAAACACTGCTTGTGAGAACTTGGTGGGTCATTAAAGCTAAAACTGATGCTCACCGTCTCCTCTCTCAAAGTAAAAAAATTCTGCAAAATTGGTGTAAAACTGGTACGTCAGACATCTCCTCACGCATTGCTGCCTGCCTGTCGGACATCTCTTCACCTCCAACTCAACCTCTCCAAAACAGAGATTCTTTACCTCCCAGCTGGCCTGTCCTCCTGTCACGACCTCTCGATCAAACTGAGCAACTCACTCATTTCTCGTGGCTTCTTCGCTAAGAGTCTGGGAGTAACGATTGATGCGAGTCTGTCATTCTCTCAACATATCGAAGCCACAACGCTGTCCTGCAGATTCATCCTTTATAATATTCGTAGGATCTGTCCCTACCTCACTACTGACTCCACCCAACTACTTGTCCAGGCCAGGGTGACTTCCCGTCTGGACTACTGCAACTCTCTCCTGTGTGGCCTTCCTGCTAATGCCATCAAACCTCTGCAGCTTCTACAGAATACTGCTGCACGAGTTGTGTTTGATTTGCCAAAGCCCTCCCATGTATCTCCTCTACTCATCTCTCTGCACTGGCTTACTATAGCTGCCCGAATCAAATTCAAAACCCTGGTTACTGTGTACAAATGCATCAATAGAACTGCTCCCGGCTATTTACAGGACTTGATCAAGCGGTACACCCCAGCCAGGCCCCTTCACTCATCTACTTCTCCTCCTTTGGTGGTCCTGTGCACGAAAAGCAACACTGGGAGGTTCTCGGTCCGTTGTGGTGGAACGACCTTCCCCTGTCACTCAGAACTGTAGAAACTCTCTCTGTTTTCAAGAAGGGTCTGAAAGCCCACCTTTTCCAGAGCCACTTTACCCAAGATCTCTCCAGCTAGTTTACGCTGTAACTGTCCAGGCATCGTAACTCCATAAGCATCCCCAGATACAATCTTTATTCAGTCATTACTCTGGCATTGTACTTGTTCATTTGTGTGTCTTATAATATTTTTTTTAAATTTAAAAAAATTGGTGGGAGGGTATTGGGATTTGGGCTTGGTGGCGCAATGAGTTGGACCAGGTCCTGCTCTCCAGTGGGTTTGGGGTTTGAGTCCCGCTTGGGGTGCCTTGCGACGGACCTGGATCCCGTCCTGGGTGCATCCCCTCCCCCTCCAGCCTTACGCCCTGAGTTGCCAGGTTAGGCTCCAGTTCCCTGTGACTCCCTATGGGACAAGCGGTTCAGAAAGTGTGTGTGTGTGTTTGTGGGGTATCGGGTTTTGTCCATCCCGTGTCTTATGCAGCTAATTGAACGATGAACCTCGGTGCGGCAAGTGGTAGGGAACAAACTAGGTTTGCTTGAGACTTTCATGTCTGCAGCTATGTCTCCTTCTCTGAATGTAATGCATAAATTGTACTTTTGCTGAAATCTATGTCACTTTGGACAAAACATCTGCTAACTGAATAAATGTAAATGGGTTTTCATCTGTTGTTCACAGCCATTTCAGCTGGAGATGAGATTCAACAGAAGGAGTCCTCGCTGTCGAAGGAAGAAGGACAGAGTGTTTCTCTGGAATGTACCTTCAGCACAACCAGCACTAGCTACTGGATCCACTGGTACCGCCAGTATCCAGGAACACCTCCACAGTTCATTCTGTTCAGTGGGTCCGATAGCTACAGTGCGGAGTTTGCAGAAGAAAGATTCTCCTCAAGTGCTGACAAGTCATCTGGTAAAGCCTCTCTGTCCATCTCAAGAGAGGAACTAGAAGACTCTACTGTGTATTACTGTGCGCTGGTGACCACAGTAATGAATCCACCTAAACACTCGTACAAAAACCTGGTTTGCCTATAGAAAAGAGTCCAGAAAAAAAAAATTAAAAACTCAGAGGTTTACCAGAGCTGGAAAAAGCAGTGATCATTTAGATAAAACCTGGATCCAGAGCACTCAGCCGGGTAACATGTAAGCTAATTGAGGTTCATGGGGAACTACGTGGAGATGAAAAGTACACTGCTTTTGCAATATATTGCTATCTATTGCCTTTCTGGGTTCAAACCTGCACTTCAATGCACAGCTCATAAACGGTGAAACCCCAGTGTTACCAGCTGTTGCACCAGTTAAATGAACAACTCATGAACTATGCTGTTTCACGCCCAGATCTGTTCCTCTTTGATTTATTCATCATTTTCAAATTGCAGCATCTTTCCAAATAAAGTAAGCTTCGAGGGTTTACATTCACTAACGTTTTGACTGACTGCTTTGAGTCAAAGCCTGGAGAACAGCTGTTTGGATATGAAACTCCAGATGGTGCTGTTGTTCCATGTAGCAATTCACCCACTGCATTCATGACAGTCCATTTGTCACATGAGCTCAATACCAAGAGATGCAGTCGCAGTATTAGAGGAGACTAGAATCAGATGTAGGCAAATTGTCTTTATTCTTTAATAGAGACATATATACTGTACAGTCATGCACTGGTATTCTCAGGTGGGTAAAATATTTACTGTAGTCTAGAACCAGCTGTCAGAACATTAACACACACACACACACACAGACACACACACACACACAAACACAATGTCTATAACTGCTAGTCCCGAGCAGGGTCTCAGCAAACCGGAGCCTGACCCAGCAACAGAAGGCGCAAGTCTGGAAGGCGAGAGGACACCCCAGGACGGGATGCCAGGGCACAGTAAGGCAACCCACACAAGACTTGAACCCCAGACCCACCACACAGCAGGGCCCGGCCAAATCCGCTGCGACACCGCACCCCCCCAACAAACGTTAACCACTTCTCCAACTCAGCATTGTGGTAATTTTGAGCCTGTCCCAGAAACCCTGGCTGGGTTAAACCCTGAATGTGACCCCAGTCCACTACATGGTAGCCATATTCACACATTTATACACACTTTGGTAATTTTGAGTCACTAGTTCACCTGATACACTTGACTTTGGACTGTGGGAGGAAACCAGAGCACCTGGATAAAACCCACATAAACGCAAGATGAACATGCACAGTCTGTATTGCACTTAAATATACTGTATGCCTAAACTGCCCAGCCCTTGGGGGATAGAACAGCTCCTCAGCACACCACCAAGTCATCATTCCTGTTGGTGAAAATTCTGTTGGGAAACTAAATTATTTTATGATTGACTTGCTGATTTTAAAACTTGACTCACATTCCCACATTATACACTGAGTCAAACGACTATCACATCTTCTGTATTGCACTTACATATCAGTTAATCTCACATTATTTTCACCATGAGAACTTTTACAGGTAGAAACCAAATCTTTTCATATTTCAGGACTTTTCTGCTATACTGCAGTGTGCAGTTTTAGTGCAGACTCACCAAGCCCCTCCTACTTCCCGTTTAGCGTTTCCCTTCATATGAGAGAGGAGGAGGTGAAAGGAAGCAGAGAGCGTCCATCCCGAGCAGACGAAAAACACCGGACAATGTTCATTTCTGTACATGTTCGCTTCTCCTGCCACCTGCTGGCCTGGTCAGTCTGCTCACTCGTACCATGTGAGTACCACTGCAGGGTTTCTCCCGCACATCACATTGTCATCTGCTTCCATTGCTCCATCATCTCTCACTCACCTCATGCTTTTCTTTACCTCCTCAGATGTTCAGAGCGCAGATGAAGTGACACAAAGCCCGGCGTCTAAGGAGGTGACAGAGGGTCAATCCGTCATTATCGACTGCAGTTACAAAACCAGTAACTTTTATGCGATGCAGTGGTACAAACAGCCCATTAACGGTGGTTCGCCTAAATACATAAATAAAGCGACAGGTTCCTCTAAGCATGGAGATTACAGCGGGAAATATCAGCCAGAAGTGGTCACCTCAGAAAAGAGAGGAACACTGAGAATTACGCCGACAGCTGACGATTCTGCCATCTACTACTGCGCCATACAAGCTACCACAGTGACACGAGAGGCTCTGCACTCCAGCAAAAACCTTCAGCAGAAATCAAGTGGCATCCAGATGCTTATCGACCCTTTGAGGAACTAATTCCTCTACTGTTGGTTCACCACAATCACATCTGTGCGATGCTCCTGACTTCCTAAAAACGGTGGCCAAAAGGTGCGGTTACAGTGCTGTTTAATAAGATATCAGTGCTGCTGCTGGAGGTTGAGCTCAGTTACATCCTGGTTGAGGGAGACACACAGAAATACATTGAACTGAACTGGACTGGTGACTCCACACTGCTTACAGTGTGTGGTCACCTTGCAATGACTTCACCTACCTTCACCTCCACCTTCCCCTCACCTACCCTGACTAGCCTAGCACCCTGCATTTCCAGGATAGGCTCAAGACCCTCACAACCTGGTCTTGGGAAAAGCAGCTATTTATAGTGAGTGAGTGAGGAAAATACAGCTCCAAGTATGTGTCAGTTTGGAAAAATGTAATAGATAATTAACTCTTTGGAACTGATAACATTAACGGTTAAATTAAAGCACAGCTGATTAATAGGATATTCATAAATTACTGGAATTTACTACAAGTGTTCTGAAAGTAATGGGGGGGTAGCGCAGTGGGTTGGACCTGGTCTTGCTCTCCAGTGGGTCTGGGGTTCGAGTCCCGCTTGGGGTGCCTTGCGACGGACTGGCGTCCCGTCCTGGGTGTGCCCCCTCCCCCTCCGGTCTTACACCCTGTGTTGCCGGGTAGGCTCCGGTTCCCCGCGACCCCGTATGGGACAAGCGGTTCAGAAAGTTGTGTGTGTGTTCTGAAAGTACACGAGCGTAAAGGATTTCCATCCCTTCTTGGAAATTCTTAGCGGAACTAGTTAAACTGTCAGTGATGGTACCAAATCAGTTATCAATTAACTGTCAAGCAGCGAATTCCTGACTGAGGACACACACCCTCGCTGGACACCAATCAACACTGAACACAATAAAAGAGCATCGACACGGACAGTCACTGCGGCACTTTCTTACAGTAAAGATGCTGAACTGTTCCTCAGCAAAGTCTGTGGTTACCCTCCCGTCCTCATCCAACAGTGATCCATCTCCACCTCCACATCTCTCGTGTTCCCCGTTTTCTCTTCCATTACTTGGGTTCAGAGTCAGAGTCAGATAGTGTTTCAGAGTTAAGTGCAATTTGTTTCTAACTACCTCAATAGCTCTAAACTTTTCACATTTTCGTTATCATTTATGCATCATCGTACTTTCCATTTTTTTGTTTTACAAAAAACTTCAGAAAAATGTTTAAATATCATATCCTCCAATTTTCTCACCGCCTTCTGTAGTGCATGATCTAGGGGCAATCTTTTAATGTACTTAAATCACTTTGAAAACCTGGAAAAGTTCTCTGGGGACAGGAGCAGATATGGTACAGTAAAGTATGAGAAGCACACAGATGCAGAGAGTGTTGCACCTCCTTCCTCAAGATGGCGACACTGTTGCATAAAGTCCTCATGGAGGCTTAGCATCGCAGGGGGGATATGAGCTAGAAGACAGAAAGTGACAACCAGAAAGGCTGTTCACCTGCTCCTACTCAAATACATTGAGAAGCCATACATACCGTTTTCATCCATGTTCCGCTGAATTATGGAACATCAGCTGAAGATCGTTTTAATTCTTTCCATATTCTATCAAGGTATGATTTACTGCCAGAAACTCTGCTTTGCCCTCTTTTTCAAAGAGATTATTGAAAAAATTAATGCTGTATCTCCACTTTCAGTATACAGATACCTTCCTCTGCTGTTCATTAATGTGTCTCAAAATATCTTTTATCTGCAGAGATCAGAGCTGAAGACACAGTGACTCAGTCCACAGAAGGTGTTTTTGTACATGAAGGAGGATCGGTGACTCTCAGCTGTAACTACACAACTAGTGATACAACAGCAGAACTTTTCTGGTACATTCAACGGCAAAGTGACTCTCCCAAGTATATGATGAGAGAAAATACGTACGGAAAAGGTCACACCGCTCCTGAGTTTAAGAGAAGATTTACAGCTGTTGCAAGCAAAACGAAAACTGAGGTTCCTTTGACAATAGAGGATGTGCAGCTGTGTGACTCTGCTGTGTATTACTGTGCGCTGAAGCCCACAGTGACAGTAACACTCTGAACCCTTTACAGAAACTCTTGGAGACAAGCAACTCTTAAAGTACAAAACATGCAGTTTCTTGCACATTAGTCTGAGAGAATATATAATTATAATAATTTAAATTTACAGTTTACAGAATATCTGGTTAACAGTTGTCTCCCCTACAAGAGAGAATGACATTAAATCAAATTTCCAGCATTTTTAACAGTTAAACAAAGTTTTACATTTCTTCTGGTTTTTTGAACAAAAATTATAAACATTTTCTCAGACACTTTAATTCTGCCATTATATTTATTCTAAAATAATTTCACTTTCAACTTGTGGGAAATCAAACAAAACGTTCAAAAAATGCAAGCAGAAACCTTGGAAACTGAAAGAAATGTCGTCTGTTGCGACCATGTTGTTATATAGACACTTCCTAAAGGGGGCGACACAACATCACAAAGAAGCACAGTTGGTTATTATCATCTAGGTTTCTCAATAAATAGGGGGTGCGGTGGCGCAGTGGGTTGGACCGCAGTCCTGCTCTCCGGTGGGTCTGGGGTTCGAGTCCTGCTTGGGGTGCCTTGCGGCGGACTGGCGTCCCGTCCTGGGTGTGTCCCCTTCCCTCTCCGGCCTTACGCCCTGTGTTGCCGGGTAGGCTCCGGTTCCCCGTGACCCCATAAGGGACAAGCGGTTCTGAAAATGTGTGTGTGTGTGTGTGTGAAAATATACAGTACCCAATATTATATACAAAAATAGTCACTAGTTACAAATGCAAGGGAGTGTGAGAAGAGATGTGATAAAAAGTTAGAAATATAGATAGCATTATGTATTGCACTGGTTTACTCTCTAGGGGGGATTTAGCTGTTCATGAGGTAGATGGCCTGAGGAAAGAAACTTTTCTTGTGCCTGGCCTGTCCTGGTGCTCAGTGCTCTGTAGCGCCGGCCAGATGGCAAAGGTTCGAAGAGGAAGTGGCCTGGATGCGAGGGGTCTACAATGATTTTGCTAGCCCTTTTACTGACTCTGGACGAGTACAGCTTTTGGAGAGCTGGGGGGGATGTGCCGATGATTCTTCCAGCAGTCCAAACTATCCGCTGCAGTCTTCTGATGTCAGACTTCGTAGCTGAGCCGAACCAGACAGTTATAGAAGTGCAGAGGACAGACTCGATGACTGCAGAGTAGAATTGCATCAGTAGCTCCTGTGGCAGGTTGAACTTCCTCAGCTGGCGAAGGAAGTACAACCTCTGCTGGGCCTTCTTCACAATGGAGTCTATGTTGGGCTCCCACTTCAGGTTCTTACATGAACTAAAGAGATCAATGGCTAAGTGAGTCTGGAAGAGGAGAGTTCTTAGACCCTTTTATATGTGGACAGAGATTCATGATCTCTTAAGTTCATGTAAGGGTTAATGCTCATGCACTATAACTTTAAGATCATGCTCAGATAAACCTTTATGCAGCTACTCCTGTAACGTAACACAAATATTTCTATGTATCTCTAACAAAAAAAAAAAAATAAAATTGATTGGAATGTAATGAGAAATTGTGGATATCCTGATAAAGTTTTAAACAGCTACTTGTGTCGTGTACATTGATTCATTTGATGGAAAGTAACTACCTGTACTTTAGAATCATCCTTCCCCATCTAAGTGTCTTTTCCTGCTCATGTAATGAACACATTTTATTTTCTATGAGATGTACGTCACTTTGGAGTGAAGTCTCTCATAAATGAACACATGGACATGTAAATATAAGCCATCGTCAGTATTTATGCATTTCTACAGTTACACATTTTACTTTTAGATATGGTGTTCTGCTCACTGGAGTGACTCAGGGCACTGAACAAGTTCCAGAAAATACAACAGAAAGATCCAAAAAGGTACAATAATATATATGTATACAAACACACTGTCTGATATCACTTGTCTTAAGCGGGGTTGCGGTCAACAGGAGCCGAACCCAGCAACACAGGGCACAAGGCCAGAGGGGGAGGAGACACACCCAGGACAGAACACCAGTCCATCACAAGGCACCCCTAGCAGGACTCAAACCCCAGACCCACTGGAGAGTAGGACCCAGTCCAACCCACTGCACCACCACACCCCAAACAGCAATACACACACACACACACTTTCAGAACCGCTTGTCCCTTAGGGGGTCACAGGGTCATGGGGAACCGGAGCCTACCCGGCAACACAGGGCGTAAGGCCGGAGGGGGAAGGGGACACACCCAGGACGGGACGCCAGTCCGCCGCAAGGCACCCCAAGCAGGACTTGAACCCCAGACCCCCCGGAGAGCAGGACTGCGGTCCAACCCACTGCACCACCGCACCCCCAACAGCAATACAATATTCACTAAATAATAAAAGCTAAAAAGTAACCAAACTGGTAAGTGAGGAGCGTAAAACTAAAATCTTCCAAATAGAACAAGGAGGGATGAATAAACCTCTGGAGGTCCAAAAGTTCTTGTGGCTGCACACATTCCACAATTGCACATTGGACTGTGGTGACTGAGGACCTGTGTGTGTCTCTATTTCCAAAATGTGTCCAGGTGGAGTTACAGACTGAAGCTGAAGTCGCACCTCCATGTCCAGGTCTGTATATCGTATATTTGCTTGAGTTTTGCTTTTGACCACTCCGTCCACCTGTGGGTCTGACACACAAAGCTGCTGCTGAGGTTGTGAGCATGTTATTCCACATATGGCCTAATGGGGGCGACACCACACCAGAAACATCTGCTCTTTCAGCCCCAGCACTTTTTGCAACCTTCCCGTTAACATTTGTCACTGCAGAGAGGTTTGGTCTAAAAGTCGGGAGACAACCAGAGAGACTGATAAATGCAACAGACACACAGATCAGTTTGTTGTCTTTATTCACTGAGCAGATCATAAATGGCACATGGGATCAACATTATTGTCATTCTTACTGCATTTTGCCTTGGTATGACTTTTATATTCACAATTAATTATTTTGTTCAATTAATTATGATGGATTGTGGTTGTGCATTATAAATATTGTGTCTTTTTCTCCCCAGAAATCAGAGCTCAGGACACAGTGATTCAGTCCACAGGAGATGTGCTCAGATACGAAGGAGGATCAGTGACTCTCAGCTGTAACTTTACAACAAGTGATCCAAATCCATATCTCTTCTGGTACATCCAACGTCCTAATGACCCTCCCAAGTACATGCTGAGACGTGACAAATACAGCAACGATACAGTACAAGAGTACAAGAAGAGATTTAATGCAAAACTCAACACAAGTTCAGTTCCTTTGACAATAGAGGATGTGCAGCTGTATGACTCTGCTGTGTATTACTGTGCGCTGAGGCTCACAGTGACAGTAACACTCTGAACCCCTTACAGAAACTCCAAGACACTGGCACAATCTTACAGTAGGAGACTTTCTGCTTCTTTCTCAGATTTCTCTATTATTTATAAATTAATACTGCAAGTTATTCAATAGCTGCTGTTTGATTATAGTGTTTATAGAGCAAGGTAACACTTTCAACTCACACACTGCGAGCAGTTTAGAGTCACCACTTCACCTGACACACCACTTATTCTTTGGACTATTGCAGGAAACCAATTGAATTAAATTCAAAATCCATCTATCCAACTATCCATTGTCCACAACCGCTTGTCTCAAGCAGAGTCCCAGCAACACAGGGTGCAAGGTCGAAGGGACAGACCCTGGATGGGACATCAGTCCGTCCCAAAGCACCTTAATCAGGACTCAAACCCCACACCCACCACACAGCCATCACCGGCTGAACGCACTGCACCACCTTTCCAAACATCTAAGAAGACGAATGAAAAAACTCAAAATCATGCAGACTTGGTACTAAGTGATAATATTTGCAGTTGATATCTGATTCATGTTTAACTCTAGAGAGTCATGTGTAATAATAATATTAATGATGTGTGTTCCAGCACAGATGAGTGTATGTGTGTGTGTGTGTGTGTGTGTGTGTGTGTGTGTGTGTGTGTGTGTGTGTGTGTCTGTGCTGTGTGTGAAGGAGGAGCTGAGCACTTCAGGGCAGGAGGAGTTCTCCTGTACAGTAGAGGAAGTGTTGAGCTCTAACTGTACACACTGTCAGTGTGTCTTTCTCCATCCACCATGATGTTGTTCTCTTCATTTCTCCTGCTCTCAGCACTTGTAGGTAAGTCAATTTACAGTTCATTTTTTTACACATTGATGTAAAAATTATGAAAACTGCAATCAGGTCAGCATTTCAAGTGAACGTGTTCTACTCAGGGAAAAACGCAAGACTGTAAACACTTTATTTTCAAAGTATTTATCAATGTCCTTGAATTAACATGATAATTCTTGTTTCCCCACAGATTACAGTGCTGGAAATTCAATTACACCACTCAGTGACGTAGTTCATGTTTTGGAGGGAAACAATGTTACACTTTCCTGCAGCTACAGTGGATCAGCTGATAGTTTTCTGTGGTATCGACAGTACTCCAGATCAAAACCAGAATTCCTCCTGCTCAGATATGAATCCTCTGACAGAATAATACATGCGACTCCACCATTCCCTCATCTGTCAGTTATACTAGATAAAGGAAACAACCGTGTGGATCTCAAGTTCTCCTCTACAGCACTGACAGACTCTGCGATGTACTACTGTGCCTTGAGTCCCACAGTGACAGGAAACCCATTTACTCTGTACAAAAAGCTCACTGTGACTGAGAAACACTGCACTTTCACAGCAACTGAAACACATTCAACAATTAAAACTTAAGGGGGCAGCAGGTAGTGTAGTGGGTAGCATCACCCCCTTACACTAGAAGGACCCAGGTTTGAATTCCTCCTCCAGCAGTAGTACCTTGAACAAGATACTGTATTTACCCTGTATTGCTCCAGTAAAAATTACCCAGCTGTATAAATGGGTAAATAATGGAAAATACCTTAACATTGTTAGTTGTGTTGGAGAAAAACATCAGCTAAGTGAATGAATGTAAATGTAAATATTAATCGTTGTTAGTGACTTTCAAAAAAGTGTCAGATAAACAGATAAATCCTGGGATCTTTGCCTACACATACAACACTTCACTTTGACACTCTTCAAATTCAGTGCTTATTTGGAATTTTACTCGTCATTTGTGTACAAGGTTTCACTCCCCCTTATCATTAAATGTTTGTAAATAAAGTGTCTATCTATCTATCTATCGGCAATTTTGAGTCGTCAGTTAACCTGAAATGCACGTCTTTTTTACATTGACTGATACTTTGAGACGCGTTCAATACACACTATGAAACTCCAGTTTGCTTATTAGTTTTAATTGTATATTAACTGACGGGGTATAATCAACCACATTTATTAATTTTACTGTCCGTGTTTTCATTCAGTATTTGTGACATATTTGTCCCATAGTAACAGAACATTAATATCATTTCTGTATGTGGAGTAAAAGTCATTGGTCATGTGACGTGAAGATCTGCTGCCCTCTAGTGGTGAAATGTGTTTATTCCACATTTTTACACCTCTACATATTTTTACACACACACACACACACACACACACACACACACACACACACACACACACACACACACTTTCAGAGCCACTTGTCCCATACGGGGTCACGGGGAACCGGAGCCTGCCCGGTAACACAGGGCGTAAGGCCAAAGGGGGAGGGGGACACACCCAGGACGGAACGCCAGTCCGCCGCAAGGCACCCCAAGCGGGACTTGAACCCCAGACCCACCGGAGAGCAGGACTGTGGTCCAACCCACTGTGCCACCACGCCCCCCACTTACATGTTTTTTTTTTTTTCGAATTCTTTTACCACTATATTTTTTGTTACTTTATTTGTTTTACTACTTATTGTATCCTATTTTAAGCATTATACTGTATATCCTTCATACTTTCACAGTATGTTTCTAATTTCTACTTTATTTGTATTGCCTTATTTATATTATCTCTTCTATCAGTCTCTATTACGGACAGTTGGAAAAGCATTTCACTGCACGTCTTACAAAGTATGGATGTGTATGTGACAAATAATGAACTTGACCTTGAACGTGAAATGAATGCTATCTACTGCACTGTGTACACCACACACGGAGATATGGTACACCACACATCTGTTGGTTATGCTGGTTGAGTTTGCTGTTCAAATGCAGAAGACCAGCAGCAATGGAATGTGGCTGCACTACAATCATCTCCAGGGATGATGCCCAGCATCTGGTTATTCCTACAAGTAGCAGAATTTAGGAAGTCTCCAAATGCTGATGATTTGCAGCCAAGTACTAAACATGGTGATTTTGTTTGAAATTGTGTTACTTTCTCCCTTTACTTTTGGCTCTTTAAAATGGGTGTCCAGCATATACAAAGAGCTGTAATCACCACACGGTTCACTCTTTATAACTGTATAAACCCTCAAAGTAATGCCAAAAGTCTGCAATTTAACCTCATAGTTGTTCTTTCATGTCACATACAGTGTGCGGTGTACAGAACCAGCTTAACAAAAAATGTGGCACAATCCAAACACTTAAACTGTACTGTATTTTACAGCATTATTTGTGATAAGGTTCACATAGTTTTAAAAGAAAATACTGCTCTCAGATTGAAATTGCCTGATCTATATTTGTTAATAAAATTGAATAATTGCAGTCATTACTTTAACGAGGGAAATGAATTTTCACTTTTTAATTCCCTGCCTGAACTCTTGGTGGCGCTCTTTAACAAAAGTTCCCACCCTCACAACAGGGAATAAAAAGGCATTTTGAAGTAACAGACAAATTGCTTGTGTGATGCAGACTGTACATGACACTATTTCTACTTTATAAGGTTCTGGATCTTTCTGGGAACATTCTTCCCTCAAACCCAGAGCCGAAACATCAACAAACCACTTTTTACAGCCGGGTATAAACCTGAGTAACCACAGTGATCCAACCAGAAGAAACTGATCTCAAACCATATTTTAAAGTCATCTGTAATTGACACCATGATTGTTTTTACAACAGTGCTGCTTATTGGACTAATGTGTAAGTATGTTTATCATTTAGCTTCTAACAGTGGAAATAGAATTTCTCAGTCTAATTAGTTTTTTTTTTTCTTGTCCTTTTTTCAGTAGGAGTTGATGCAGATAAAGTCGAACAGCAACCTTTGATGTATTTTTTGGAGGGAGACAAAGCGCTACTGACATGCAACCATGACATCACTAACTTCAACTCTATGTACTGGTACGTACAGCACGTGAACAAAGAACCTGAATATATTATTCATGGAGTTAATGAAGCCGATTCCAAAGGAAGGTTCTCAATGGATGTGGACAGAAAGGGACGTTCGACCAACCTGTCCATCAGTGACACTCAGACAGAAGACTCAGCTGTGTATTACTGTGCTGTGCAGCCCACAGTGACAGCAACACTCTGAACCCCTTACGGAAACTGAACTGCACAGCTCAGCTCATCTCTTCACATTCCTCTGAAACATAACATGTCTCAAAAAACGTTTCTCAAAAACGTAAAATTAATATTTCAGTAGCTGCTCTTATATTATTAGTCTATATTGAACTGATTACTTTGAGAAAAGCACTTTGCACTGATTTACCCATTTGCACAGCAGAGCATTTTTGTTGTTTGAATGGAGGGTAAGTACCTTGATTTACCATAGTGGAATATGGGTTTGCTCTAGGGTACAAAATGACATTGCTTGAACAGTTTACATACATATTAAATTTTATATGGAATATCTGATTAACAGGAATACAGAATCAGTGGGAGTAGAGTATCTCATTATTAATATCAGCATAAATACCAGGTGAAAACATGGGGACAACATAATGTTTTCACCTGCAGATGGTGATGCATTTAATATATTCAGCATTACTATATCACCTGCAATAACCTGATGCTGACATGTGTTCCTGCACAGATGAGTGTGTGTGTGTGTGTGTGTGTGTGTGTGTCTGTGCTGTGTGTGAAGGAGGAGCTGAGCACTTCAGGGCAGGAGGAGTTCTCCTGTACAGTAGAGGAAGTGTTGAGCTCTAACTGTACACACTGTCAGTGTGTCTTTCTCCATCCACCATGATGTTGTTCTCTTCATTTCTCCTGCTCTCAGCACTCCTAGGTAAGTCAATTTACAGTTCATTTTTTACACATTGATGTAAAAATTATGAAAACTGCAGTCAGGTCAGCATTTCAAGTGAACTTGTTCCCCTCAGGGATAAATGCACAAATGTAAACACTTAATATTCAAAGTATTTATTAATTTCCTTGAATTAACATGATAATTCTTGTTTCCCCACAGATTACAGTGCTGGAGATTCAATTACACCACTCAGTGATGTAGTTCATGTTTTGGAGGGAAACAATGTTACACTTTCTTGCAACTACAGCGGATCAGCTAACTCTTTCCTATGGTATCGACAGTACTCCAGATCAAAACCAGAAAATCTCCTGATCATTTACTCAGGTGAAAAGGAAAAGAAATCTACACATCCTCATCTGTCAGTTATACTGGATAAAGGAAACAACCGTGTCGATCTAAAGTTCTCCTCTACAGCAATGACAGACTCTGCTTTGTACTACTGTGCCCTGAGGCCCACAGTGACAGGAAACCCATCTGCTCTGTACAAAAACCTCAGTGCGACTGAAAAGAAATACTTTTAAGACAATGGCAAACGTTCTGCTGTTACTTTCTTTCACCTAAATCTATGCAAGTCTGAATAAAATTGATTGACCTTCTTTCAAGAATTAAAACACAGCTGTACACTGAAATACTGTCTTTTTATTGCTTCCAAATATACATACTGTATATTTTTCTGAAATCTTAAAAAATTCACAGACACACATTGTCTGAAGCCATTTGTCCCAAGCGAGGTTGCGGAGAACCGAGCCTAACTCGGCAACACAGGGCATAAGGCTGGATGGGGAGGGGTCACACCCAGGAACGGGACGCCAGTCCGTCCCAAGGCACCCCAAGTGGGACTCAAACCCCGGACCCACCGGAGAACAGGACCTGGCCAAACCCGCTGCGCTGCCGAACCCCCCACCAAAAAAAATTAATTTATGGGAAATATTAATCTGAAACTACAGCCAGTAAAGCCACCAAGCAAAGAATAATGTATTACAAAGAAATAAAGCACATGAAAATAATTAACACATGCCTGCAAGAATTATTCATGTCGTGAGATTTTCACTTGAGACCTACTTGTGCCATAAAGAAAACTCACCGAAGGAGAAAAGTTCAGACAATGCAATCATAAAGAAAGAGAGGGAAGTCTGGGAGGCTCTGCTTAGACCACTGCCCCCGCGACCCGGTCCCAGATAAGCGGAGGAAGATGGATGGATGGATGGTTACATTTTGTAATAGTATGGTCTTTAGTCTTTATCGTTGCTTTTTAACGTTGCTTCGCCTTGAGGCCAACAGTGACAGTAACACTCTGGACCCCTTAAAGAAACTTTGACTTACGAGCTCAAAGTACAATACATGCAGCCTCTTGCACATCACTTGAGATAAGACTATATCAATAAATTTTACAATTTACTAATTATGGGATTGATACTTGTCTCCCCTACAAGATAAAATGACATAAAATCAAAATTCCTAATCACCTTTATTAACAATAAAAGGCGACAAAGATTTTACATTTCCTCTGACATTTTGAACAGAACATCAAAACATTTTTTCACACACTTTAAATCTTTCCTTATCATATTTACTTTAAAATAATTTCATTTCAACTTGTGGGAAATCCAGCAAAATCTTCAAAAATTAAAAAATGAATACCTGGATACTGCTGACAAAAATTTAGTCCGTTGTGACATGATGTTGCACACACTTCCTAAAGGGGGCGACACAACATCACAAAGAAGCACAGTTTCAGCTGCGATTATTATCACATAAGCTTCTCATTAACATTTGTCACTGAAGAGAGGTTTGGTCTAAAAGTCAGGAAACAACTAGAGAGATGAATAAATGCAACAGACACACAGATCAGTTTGTTGTCTTTAGTCACTGAACAGATCACTAATGGCACATGGGATCAACATTATTGTCATTCTTGCTGCAATTTGCCTTGGTATGACTGCAATATTCACAATTAACCATTTTGTTCAGTCAATTATGATGGATTTTTGTTGTGTCTTATAAATATTGTGTCCTTTTCTCCCCAGAAATCAGAGCTCAGGATACAGTGACTCAGTCCACAGGAGATGTGATTGGATATGAAGGAGGATCAGTGACTCTCAGCTGTACCTATAAAACAACCTCTTCAGTCCCAGATCTCTTCTGGTACATCCAGCGTCCTCATGAGTCTCCCAAATACATCTTGAAATGGGATACATATGAAGCACATAGCACAGAGCCAGAATTTAAACTCAGATTTAAATCCACTCTCAGGAAAGCTAACAGCAGCGTACCTTTGACAATAGAGGATTTGCAGCTGTGTGACTCTGCTGTGTATTACTGTGCGCTGAAGCCCACAGTGACAGAAACACTCTGAACCCCTTACAGAAACTCCTGGAGAAGAAGTACAACATAAAAAGTAAAGACAACACTGGCCCCTAGGGGTCTGAAATGAAGAAGGTCAGGGCCACATATGGATGACACATAGAGCAAGGATTCCTTAGGGGAGGTCATGTGACCTGATTAAGCCCAGAAGAACGAGGTAACAATGAGCACAACCCACAGCACAGCGAACACAGGAGCACAGTCGTGTTACTCTCAGTTCTACATGGAGATATCATTCATCTTACTGATTGTCACCATCACCACAGGTCAGAGCTGTTGGACAGTAATTCCTGTTGTCACTGTCACCTCAGATTTGTGTTCTTTACTGTGGTAAATATTGTAGGGTTGTGTTCTTGTGCCATTTCTTTGTCATCCTTGATATTTATATGTTCTCTTTTCAGGACTGAGTGCTGGTGATGATATCAGACCTGAAAAGGATCAACAGTCCGGTAAAGAAGGAGAATCGGTGACACTGAGCTGTAAATACAGTACTAACAGTGAATATGTTTATCTCTACTGGTACAGACAGAACCCGAACCAGGCTCCTCAGTATCTCCTCTACAAGGGGGCCCGATCATACAGTAGTGTGGAACACAGTACAAATAAGAGATTCAAATGTACCACATCCAGGGACTCAACCCAGCTCACCATCGAAGCTCTTACCATGTCAGACACAGCCATCTACTACTGCGCTCTGATGGTGGCACAGTGAGCAAAAGCCACTGAGAAGCTCTACAAAAACTCCTTTGCCCAGAACTTCCTCTCAGCAACCATGAAATGCAGCTTCCTTCCCACAGTCTGGGATCAGTTCCACAGCAGCAGAGCTTCAGAAGTAACTGTGGTTACTGTGGTAAACATGACTGTTGATGGGGTGAGACAGTGAAGTAAATCTGGGAGGAAGGTGCTGTAAATGTGGTCAGAACTGGTACAGTAGCTGTAGCACAGACAGGTGGATGAAGTGTGTCCAGAATTTATTTAGAGAGAGAAAGGTTCAAATCTTCAAGTGAGATGGACCTTCAGAGAACACAGAGGACACTCAGGAACAGGACCAGGCATGGTGAGATACACAAAGACAAACACTCGAGTGTTTCTGTAACTAGTCAAGCACTGTCATACACTCAAGACTCCACACACACACTCGTGATGCCTTTTCCAATTTCGGGAAAGGGAGGACCTCTGGTGGTCCTGCAAGGAACTGAAACCCAGGTTCATGAAAGTGTTGGGGTTATTCCATTTGCATGAATATTTATACCTTACATCAACATCAGAATCAGAACGAGCTTTATTGCCAAGTATGTTCACACATACAAGGAATTTGTCTTGGTGACAGGAACTTCCACAGCACAGACAGAATGACAGTGGCAAGATAGATGAGAAGATAGAATATGTGAATAAGGGTTGAAAAATATAGGGTGAGGAGCTCAGTCACCCGGGAGGAGCTCGGAGTAGAGCCGCTGCTCCTCCGCATCGAGAGGAGCCAGTTGAGGTGGCTCGGGCATCTGTTCCGGATGCCTCCTGGACGCCTCCCTGGGGAGGTGTTCCGGGCTTGTCCCACTGGGAGGAGGCCTCGGGGCAGACCCAGGACACGTTGGAGAGACTATGTCTCCCGGCTGGCCTGGGAACGCCTTGGGGTTCCTCCAGAGGAACTGGAGGAGGTGTGCGGGGAGAGGGAAGTCTGGAGGACTCTGCTCGGACTGCTGCCCCCGCGACCCGGCCCCGGATAAAAGCGGAGGAAGATGGATGGATGGATGGATGGGTTGAAAAATATATGAAAATATACAGTCCCCAATATTATATACAAAAATAGTCACTAGTTACAAATGCAAGGGAGTGTGAGAAGAGATGTGATAAAAAGTTATAAATATAAATATAAATAGCATTATGTATTGCACTGGTTTACTCTCTAGGGGAGAGATTTAGGTGTTCATGAGGTAGATGGCCTGAGGAAAGAAACTTTTCTTATGCCTGGCTGTCCTGGTGCTCAGTGCTCTGTAGCGCCGGCCAGATGGCAAAGGTTCGAAGAGGAAGTGGCCTGGATGTGAGGGGTCTACAATGATTTTGCTCGCCCTTTTACTGACTCTGGACGGGTGCAGTTCTTGGAAAGCTGGGGGGCGGAATGTGCCGATGATTCTTCCAGCAGTCCGAACTATCCGCTGCAGTCTTCTGATGTCTGACTTCGTAGCTGAGTCGAACCAGACAGTTATAGAAGTGCAGAGGACAGACTCGATGACTGCAGAGTAGAATTGCATCAGTAGCTCCTGTGGCAGGTTGAACTTCCTCAGCTGGCGAAGGAAGTACAACCTCTGCTGGGCCTTCTTCACAATGGAGTCTATGTGGGGCTCCCACTTCAGGTTCTTACATGAACTAAAGAGATCAATGGCTAAGTGAGTCTGGAAGAGGAGAGTTCTTAGACCCTTTTATATGTGGACAGAGATTCATGATCTCTTAAGTTCATGTAAGGGTTAATGCTCATGCACTATAACTTTAAGATCATGCCCGGATAAACCTTTACACAGCTACTCCTGTAACGTAACACAAATATTTCTATGTATCTCTAACAAAAAAAAAAAAATAAAATTGATTGGAATGTAATGAGAAATTGTGGATATCCTGATAAAGTTTTAAACAGCTACTTGTGTCGTGTACATTGATTCATTTGATGGAAAGTAACTACCTGTACTTTAGAATCATCCTTCCCCATCTAAGTGTCTTTTCCTGCTCATGTAATGAACACATGGTATTTTCTATGAGATGTACGTTGCTTTGGAGTGAAGTCTCTCATAAATGAACACATGGACATGTAAATATAAGCCATCGTCAGTATTTATGCATTTCTACAGTTACACATTTTACTTTTAGATATGGTGTTCTGCTCACTGGAGTGACTCAGGGCACTGAACAAGTTCCAGAAAATACAACAGAAAGATCCAAAAAGGTACAATAATATATATGTATACAAACACACTGTCTGATATCACTTGTCTTAAGCGGGGTTGCGGTCAACAGGAGCCGAACCCAGCAACACAGGGCACAAGGCCAGAGGGGGAGGAGACACACCCAGGACAGAACACCAGTCCATCACAAGGCACCCCTAGCAGGACTCAAACCCCAGACCCACTGGAGAGTAGGACCCAGTCCAACCCACTGCGCCACCACGCCCCAAACAGCAATACAATATTCACTAAATAATAAAAGCTAAAAAGTAAGCAAACTGGTAAGTGAGGAGCGTAAAACTAAAATCTTCCAAATAGAACAAGGAGGGATGAATAAACCTCTGGAGGTCCAAAAGTTCTTGTGGCTGCACACATTCCACAATTGCACATTGGACTGTGGTGACTGAGGACCTGTGTGTGTCTCTATTTCCAAAATGTGTCCAGGTGGAGTTACAGACTGAAGCTGAAGTCGCACCTCCATGTCCAGGTCTGTATATCGTATATTTGCTTGAGTTTTGCTTTTGACCACTCCGTCCACCTGTGGGTCTGACACACAAAGCTGCTGCTGAGGTTGTGAGCATGTTATTCCACATATGGCCTAATGGGGGCGACACCACACCAGAAACATCTGCTCTTTCAGCCCCAGCACTTTTTGCAACCTTCCCGTTAACATTTGTCACTGCAGAGAGGTTTGGTCTAAAAGTCGGGAGACAACCAGAGAGACTGATAAATGCAACAGACACACAGATCAGTTTGTTGTCTTTAGTCACTCAGCAGATCAGTAATGGCACATGGGATCAGCATTATTGTCATTCTTGCCGCAATTTGCCTTGGTATGACTGCAATATTCACAATTAATCATTTTGTTCAATCAGTTATGATGGATTTTGGTTGTGTCTTATAAATATTGTGTCCTTTTCTCCCCAGAAATCAGAGCTCAAGACACAGTCACTCAGTCCGCAGGAGATGTGATCGGACACGAAGGAGGATCAGTGACTCTCAACTGTAGCTACACCACTAGCGACATAAATGCTTATCTCTTCTGGTACCTTCAGCGGCCAAACCAGTATCCCCAATACGTCCTGAAAAGGTTTGCTTTGGGAGGTGGTGAAAATGCTGTCGAGTTCAACAGAAGATTCAATGCCAGCCTGGACAAAGCTACGAAGACAGTTCCTTTGACAATAGAGGATGTGCAGCTGTGTGACTCTGCTGTGTATTACTGTGCGCTGAGGCCCACAGTGACAGTAACACTCTGAACCCCTTACAGAAACTCCAGAACACTGTCACACTCTTACAGTAGGAGATTTTCTGCTTCATTCTCAGATTTCTCTATTATTTATAAATTAATACTGCAAGTTATTCAATAGCTGCTGTTTGATTACGGTGTTTATAGAGCAAGGTAACACTTTCAACTCACACACTGAAAGCAGTTTAGAGTCACTAGTTCACCTGACACACACTTATTCTTTGGACTATTGCAGAAAACCAATTGAATTAAATTCAAAATCCATCTATCCAACTATCCATTGTCCACAACCGCTTGTCTCAAGCAGAGTCCCAGCAACACAGGGTGCAAGGTCGAAAGAACAGACCCCGGAGGGGACGCCAGTCCATCACAAAGCACCCTAAGAAGGGCTCAAACTCCAGACCCACCACACAGCCAGCATCAGCTGAACGCACTGCACCACCTTTCCAAACATCTAAGAAGACAAATTAAAAAACTCAAAATCATGCAAACTTAGTACTAAGTGATAATATTTGCAGTTGATATCTGATTCATATTTAACTCTACAAAGTCATGTGTAATAATACTGATCTGTGTTCCAGCACAGCTGAGTGTGTGTGTGAAGGAGGAGCTGAGCACTTCAGGGCAGGAGGAGTTCTCCTGTACAGTAGAGGAAGTGTTGAGCTCTAACTGTACACACTGTCAGTGTGTCTTTCTCCATCCACCATGATGTTGTTCTCTTCATTTCTCCTGCTCTCAGCACTTGTAGGTAAGTCAATTTACAGTTCATTTTTTTTTACACATTGATGTAAAAAGGATGAAAACTGCATCAAGTCAGCATTTCAAGTGAACTTGTTCTACTCAGGGATAAACGCAAGACTGTAAACACTTTACTTTCAAAGTATTTATCAATGTCCTTGAATTAACATGATAATTCTTGTTTCCCCACAGATTACAGTGCTGGAAATTCAATAACATCACTCAGTGACGTAGTTCATGTTTTGGAGGGAAACAATGTTACACTTTCCTGCAACTACAGCGGATCAGCTAACTCTTTCCTGTGGTATCGGCAGTACTCCAGGTCCAACCCAGAATTCCTCTTGCTCAGATATGAATCCTCTGACAGAATAATACATGCGACTCCACCATTCCCTCATCTGTCAGTTATACTAGATAAAGGAAACAACCGTGTCGATCTCAAGTTCTCCTCTACAGCACTGACAGACTCTGCGATGTACTACTGTGCCCTGAGTCCCACAGTGACAGGAAACCCATTTACTCTGTACAAAAACCTCACTGTGACTGAGAAACACTGCACTCTCACAATAACCGAAAGATCCACAGTAGTTTATTGTGTCAAATGGCTACTATATCATTTTGTACAAATTGCACAGGTTAATTTAATTTAAGGTATTGTAAAAGCTATTTGA
Organism: Scleropages formosus; assembly: GCF_900964775.1. Taxonomy (NCBI): domain Eukaryota; kingdom Metazoa; phylum Chordata; class Actinopteri; order Osteoglossiformes; family Osteoglossidae; genus Scleropages; species Scleropages formosus. Next base: position 18,409,441 of record NC_041830.1, on the reverse strand, counting down.
AAATATGATACAGTGTGCACTGAATTCAGTTCACTGTATCCAAAGTCAAAAGGGAAAAATCTGGATGCCACACCTATATGTTTGTCTATTTAGAATCATACAGAAACAGTAAAAATGTCTGAAAGTACTGGATTAATCTAGGTTATGGATTAATAAACCTTGTACTTTGTACTTGTAGTAACATGTCTCACATCAGCATTTTGTATCCACTGTAACCTGGATACAGTCTGGTACGGACAGTTCAATAACAGAGCATTACAGCAGTCCAACCTACTTGAAATAGAAGTAGGAACAAGTTTCTCTACATCCCGACTACATAAAAATTGCTTCGTTTTCACTATATTTCTCAGCTGAAGGAAGCACGACCAAGTCAGTGTAGTAACATGAGACACAAATGACAGGTTTCCGCCCAACAAAAGCAAGGTGTTCAGACAAACACCTAAACTTTCCAGAGTGAACACAGTGCAATTCTCCTGGCGCAAGACCTGAACAGCAGAACTTAGAAATACAGTGGAATTAAATTCAAAACAAGTCATTATTGAGTTAGAAGACAGAAAATTTTTGATACCTGTTTTTTGTAAAAAAAAAGAAAAAATAATAAATGCCACACAATCAGGGTAAAACCTGAAGTACACAAAAGAGTTTTGAATCTTCGTCTCATTTCTCCAGCTGCCACAAGAAGGACTCTTTGCCCCACCCACATCACAGGGCTGACATCCACCCAAAGACACCAAGAACACGTTTATTCTTCCAGTCGTCTGTCCTCCAGCACTGTGAAGGTTCACACTGAGACAAGATGCAGCCTCTTGTGGGAATGCTGTTCATCATGAGCCTCTGTAAGTGTCTCTGGAGTCTTTGTTTCATTACCAAACTGGTTCTTTTCTCATTATTAAAGAGTTCTATGGGTTTTTATCTGTTGTTCACAGCCATTTCAGCTGGAGATGAGATTCATCAGAAGGAGTCCTCGCTGTCGAAGGAAGAAGGACTCCGTGTTTCTCTGGAATGTACCTTCAGCACAACCAGCACTTATTACAATATCCACTGGTACCGCCAGTATCCAGGAACAGCTCCACAGTTCATACTGCTCAGGGGGTCTGGTAGCTACAGTGCAGAGTTTGCAAAAGAAAGATTCTCCTCAAGGGCTCACAAAGCATCTGGTAAAGCCTCTCTGTCCATCTCAAGAGTTCAACTAGAAGACTCTGCTGTCTATTACTGTGCACTGGAGACCACAGTAATGAATCTACATCAACACTCGTACAAAAACCTGCTTCACCTCCTGTCTATTAACGACAAACTGAAAAACCACAGTGTTTCCTTCACGAGGAAATGAAGCAGATGATTATGATATAAACCGGCTCTCACCCAAGCAGCCTGTTTGCTCTGAATCCAGTTCAGCTTTGTGGTGTAGTTACATGTTAGTGAAACATGCAAAGTAAAAAAAGGGAAAAAACTGTATACCACACCAATATGTTTGCCAATTTAGAATCATACAGAAACACAGTAAAAATGTTTCAAAGTACTTACAATACAATACAATACAATACAATACAAGCTTTATTGTCACATCATCATCAACATAACATGTAGAGAAGAGTGAAAAATCTTGAGTGCAGCTCCAGAAAGTGCAGTATTAAAAGTATGTCATAAGAAGAATAAAAATAAATAAAAATAGATTAAAAATAAATAAATAAATAATTAAGAAAAATAGAGAAGTAAAAAACAAAACAGAGAATACAGGGAAATAAAGCAGCGGATTTGAATTTTACTCTTCGCCCTGCGTCTGCCGTCTACCTGAGGGGAGTAGGTGGAACAGTCCGTGACTAGGGTGGCTGGGATCGTTAACGATCCTTTGTGCCTTCCTCACACACCGCCTGTTGTAGATATCCTGGAGGGAGGGAAGCTCAACCCCCACAATGTGTCTGGCTGTCCTCACCACCCTCTGGAGAGACCTACGGTTGAGTCCAGTACTGTTACCGTACCAGGAGGTGATACAGCCAGTAATAATGCTCTCCACTGCACAGGTGTAGAAGGTTTTGAGGATGTTCTGGTTCATCCTCAGCTTCCTCAGCCGTCTGAGGAAGAAGAGGCGCTGATGGGCCTTCTTCACCACTGCATTAGTGTGAGTGGTCCATGTGAGATCCTCGGTGATATGGACGCCGAGAAACTTAAAGCTGGTGACCCGCTCCACCGGTGACCCGCTGATGGTGATGGGGGTGTGTTCCCTCTCCTGCCTCCTGAAGTCCACGATGATCTCCTTGGTCTTGGTGGTGTTGAGTAGGAGGTGGTTCTCCTGACACCAATGTGTCAGAGTATGCACCTCCTCCCTGTAGGCCGCCTCATCGCTGTCAGTGATCAGGCCTACAACCGTCGTGTCATCGGCAAACTTCACGATGGCATTGGTGCTGTGCGTAGCTACACAGTCATGAGTGTAGAGGGAATACAGGAGAGGGCTCAGAACGCAGCCCTGCGGGGCACCGGTGTTGAGGGTCAACGGAGAGGAGATGTTGCGGCCCATCCTTACCACCTGACGCCTGCCAGTTAAAAAGTCCAATATCCAGCTGCACAGGGAGTTGTTCAGACCCAAAGTCCGGAGCTTCACACTAAGCTTGGAGGGAACAATGGTGTTAAAAGCTGAACTGTAATCTATAAACAGCATTCTCACATAAGTGTTCTTTTTCTCCAAGTGGGAAAGAACAGTGTGAAGAGTGAAGGCAATAGCATCGTCAGTGGAACGGTTGTTCCTGTAGGCAAACTGGAGAGGGTCTAATGAGGCAGGCAGCAAAGAGCAGATATAGTCTCTGATCAATCTCTCCAGGCACTTACTGACTATGGAGGTCAAAGCAACAGGGCGCCAGTCATTTAAACAAGTAATTTTTGATTGTTTTGGGACTGGCACAATGGTAGAAGTTTTAAAACACAGTGGGACGACTGAGTGGGAGAGGGAGAGGTTAAAAATGTCCGTAAACACACCCGCTAACTGGACCGCACATACTCTGAGGACTCGGCCCGGGATGCCGTCTGGACCCGCAGCTTTTCGAGTGTTCAGCCGACGAAAAGATCGGGCTACATCCGCTACAGAGACAGAAAGTGGACTAACCTCTGCAGCCGCGGGAGCTCTCTCTGTGCTGCTGGTGGAGTTGCCCGCCTCAAAACGAGCATAGAAAGTGTTCAGCTCGTCAGGTAGAGAGGCAGCGGTGTCCGGAGGGTGGTTGTTTTCCTTTTTAAAATCCGTAATGTTGTTGAGCCCCTGCCACAGACTTCTGGAGTTGTTGGTGGTAAAATGTGACTTTATGTAGGTTATGGATTAATAAACCTTGGAAAAGTTGAAGTAAGTGATTCTCCAATTAAAACTAAGTGTGAATATGTAATAAATGTTATTCCTTGCTTCGTCATAGTCCCATATTGTCATTTCGAGACTTGAACACATCTGATTTTCACACACACACACCCACACACACACACACAGAGCATACAACCACTTGTCCCAAGTGGAGTCTCAGCGAACCAGAGCCTAACCCAGCATCACAGGGTACAAGGCTGGATAAGAAGAGGACACAGTCTGTTTGCTCTGAACCCAGTTCAGTTTTGTGATGTAGCTACATGGCAGTGAAATGTGCATCAGTTTCACTGTTCATTATTAACATTTAGGGGAACACCAGGACACAGTGAAAAGTATCAACAAAAACATGAAGAAATAATGAACTCAGTTCCAGGACCCATTTTCCTCAAGTATCTACACCTCAAGCTCATCTTCTACGCTTCCCAACAGGCACTCACTCCCTAATAAACCCTGTCAGCCCCCGCGGTGGTTAAACAACTCTTTTACATTTTTCCCAGAATTCCTATCATTCACAAGTATTTACAATAAATGCTCGAATGTGGTAGGGGGTGCGGTGGCGCAGTGGGTTGGACCGCAGTCCTGCTCTTCGGTGGGTCCCACTTGGGGTGCCTTGTGATGGACTGGCGTTCTGTCCTGGGTGTGTTCCCTCCCCCTCCAGCCTTGCGCCCTGAGTTGCCGGGTTAGGCTCCGGTTCCCCGTGACCCCGTATGGGACAAGCAGTTCTGAAAATGTGTGTGTGTGTGCTCGAATGTGACACTTTTCAGGAATACAGGTCATTCTGCCCTGGCCCCTGGCAGTGGTGTTCTGAACCAAAACATTGACAGTTAACAGAAATAAAGCTCCATCACACGTTCTTCTTTGCGCCGCTTCTCCTTCTGTGATGCACACTTGACTTTATTTGACTTTTTTGTAAAACTAAAAAAGAAAATACAAAGAAAGATACAAATTACAAAGTAACTCACAAAATATCACAAATAACATACAACTTTCACCTTTATAAACATCCGCTAACACATTCAAACAGCTAAATAAACAATCGAAGCGCATTAATGACGTGCACGTGACGTAATACGTATATATGAAAATGATGCACAGCTCCGTCAGCATGTTAGTCATCTGATCGCGATGGATTTCAGGACAGAACATCAATCTTTAAACACGTCAATATCGACCATCTTTCATCAAACTAACACAAAAGAAGTATTACAGATGTTTTCAGAATAAAAATAGTGACTTTCGGTCGTATCTACCCCAAGGATTGAAAGCAAACAACAACGCGACTCTGGACGCCGATCACAGTCTCTTCTTCTAGAACTTTTTAGACTTCCGGTTACGCTCTAGAGAGTAGTGCGATAACATTTTTCCACCACTAGATGTGACTAACGTACTTCTTAAACAAATCAAAAATCGGCTTATGACAAGAAACAAACACTGCACGGTACACAGGTCATTACTTTTTTGTCTTCAGCGAACAAGAGAAGCCGGAGAATTATTATTCAAAGATTTTAATGATGAAACACACTAAGTTAACATCACCACAAAATCAAATTACAAGTAGTAAAATGTAAAAGTGTATATAAAATCTATATATCATGCATACTGGGGGTGCGGTGGCGCAGTGGGTTGGACCGCAGTCCTACTCTCCGGTGGGTCTGGGGTTCGAGTCCCGCTTGGGGTGCCTTGCGGCGGACTGGCGTCCCGTCCTGGGTGCGTCCCCTTACGCCCTGTGTTGCCGGGTAGGCTCCGGTTCCCCGTGACCCCGTAAGGGACAAGCGGTTCTGAAAATGTGTGTGTGTGTGTATATCATGCATATGAAAAAGCCAAATAAATAAATATCTATTAAAAGATGTGCAATGAATTATACAAATTTGTGCAGCATAAAATGCAGTGCAATATGGTGTGCAACAATGCAATGTAATGTGCAAGAAGTTAGAGTTTGTATTTAAGAAATGAAATAGCAGAGGTGGAGTGGTTCCTCGAGGTGACTGGTTTTTAGTCCTTGGTGTTGTATCGGTTGAGGGCCCGAAAAGCCTGAGGTGAGAAGCTCCTCTTCATCCTCTCTGTATTGGCCTTCGGAGCGGAAACGCTTCCCTGACCGCAACACAAAGAAGAGTCCGTTGCTCGGATGCCTGATGTCTTCCACTGTTTTCCTGGCCTTGTTCCAGCACCGCTTGCTGTAGATAGACTGCAGGTCAGGGAGCTCCACTTGGATGGTATGTTCAGCTGAGCGCACCACCCTCTGTAGAGCCCGTCTGTTCTGCTGGGTGCTCTTCCCAAACCAGGCTGTGATCCTTGCTGTCATCATGCTCTCAGTGGTGCAGGTGTAAAAGTTTCTTAGCACCTTAGAGGGCAGCCTGAAGTCTCTCAGGTGCCTAAGGTGGTAGAGATGCTGTCGGGCCTTCTTCACCAGGGTGTTAACATGACAGGACCATGACAAGTCCTGCGTGATGCGAACACCCAGGTACTGGAAACTGTCCACTCTCTCCACTGGAGTCCCGTTGATCATAAGGGGTGGGTAGCTCCTCTCCTGCTTTGTGCTGAAGTCCACAATCAACTCCTTAGTCTTCCTGACGTTGATGAGGAGGTTGTTTTCCTGGCACCAGTGCTCCAGGTGTGTTTAACAGAGGACAAGAGCTTGATGTGTTACTGCTCTTCAATGTACGTGTGTGTGTGTGTGTGTGTGTGTGTGCTTTATTAACAGTTGAACAAAGATCTTACATTTCTTCTGAATTCATGAATAAAAATTTAAAACATTTTTTCACGGTCTTAAATTCTTCCCTTATAATTATTTTAAAATAATTCACATTGATCTTGCTGAAAACGCAACAAAATGCAGAAAAATTACAAACTGAAAATGTTGAAAATGTTCTTAATTTATGCACGGTGATGAACTGCAACAAACTGTCTGTTGCGATCATGTCGTTACACACACCTTCTAAAAGGGGGCGACACAACATCAGAAAGAAGCACAGTTTCAGATGTGATTATCATCATATAAGCTTCTGATTAACATTTGTCACTGCAGACAGGTTTGGTCTAAAAGTCAGGAAACAACCAGAGAAACTGATAAATGCAACAGACACACAGATCAGTTTGTTGTATTTAGTCACTGAGAAGATCAGTAATGGCACATGGGATCAACATTATTGTCATTCTTGCTGCAATTTGCCTTGGTATGACTGCAATATTCACAATTAATTATTTTGTTCAGTCAGTTCTGATGGATTTTTGTTGTGTCTTATAAATATTGTGTCTTTTTCTCCCCAGAAATCAGAGCTCAGGATACAGTCACTCAGTCCACAGGAGATGTGATCGGATACGAAGGAGGATCAGTGACTCTCAACTGTGACTTTACAACTAGCAGCACAGCTCCATTTCTCTTCTGGTACATCCAACACCCTAACGGCTCTCCCAAGTATATTCTGCAGAGGTACACATCTGGAGCTGGTGATACTGCGGCTGAATTCAAGGACAGATTCAATGCCAACATTGAGAAAACCACGGTACCTTTAACAATTCAGAGGCTGCAACTGACTGACTCCGCTGTGTATTACTGTGCACTGACTCCCACAGTGATGAACTCAGGGCATCAGTGGTACAAAAACCTACTTCCCTCCAGGGGCTCTATAGGGCAAACTGACACAACCAGAGGTTGGCCTCAGCAGGAAAGAGAGCTGATAATACCTGATTGTAATCTAGTCAGCATATTAGCACAAAAGTACATTCATCTTTGTGGTGCAGCCACGTAACGACTGAAAGCGCATTCAGTTTTAACATGAAATGAAAAGGAAACGAGGATTAACAGAAAGAAGGAAAAATGAAAAGAGGAGACATGAAGCACTGTGTCGGTTCATCTGAGATAAGTAGATTTTGTTTGTCACCTGTTCCTACTTCTGCTTCCTCCAGCTCCTCTGGACTCGGTGCAAAACCTCTGACAAATTTAAAAATACTGTACTGTTCTGATGGGGGGCGTGGTGGCGCAGTGGGTTGGACCACAGTCCTGCTCTCCGCTGGGTCTGGGGTTTGAATCCCCCTTGGGGTGCCTTGCGACGGACTGGCGTCCCATCCTGCATGTGTCTCCTCCGGCCTTACACCCTGTGTTGCCGGGTAGGCTCCGGTTCCCCGTGACCCTGTATGGGACAAGCGGTTCGGAAAGTGTGTGTGTGTGTGTGTGTGTGTGTACTGTACTGTACTGGGGGGGCACGGTGGTGCAGTGGGTTTGACTGGGTTCTGCTTTCCGGTGGGTCTGGGGTTTGAGTCCCACTTGGGGTGCCCTGCGACAGACTGGCATCCTGTTCTGGGTGTGTTCCCTCCCCCTGCAGCCTTACTCCCTCTGTTGCCGGGTTAGACTCCGGCTCCCCACGACCCCACATGGAACTAGTAGTTCCAGATGATGTGTGTGTGTACTGTACTTTCCTGGAGACGTGAGCAAGTATTTACACACATCCTCCTGGGGGTGACATTGTAGCAATATTTCCACTCCTGTACTTTGAACACCCTCATAAACTCCTCATCAGGACTTGAAACTGCAGAGAGATACTGACGACAAGACTGGAAACAACAAGAGAGATTTTTACACACTCCACAAACTCTATAGTTTTCAAGTGTTTTATAACTTCAGTATGGAATTGTGCCTCAGAATAGCTGTTATCCTCACTGCTTGTTACTTAGGTATAATTTCATCCATATTTTTATTTCAGTGCATTCTGTAAAAACTACTTTCATGCATTAAAAAAATATATTCTTTTTTCCCCAGAAATCAGATCTGAAGATACAGTGACTCAGTCCACAGGAGATGTGATCGGATATGAAGGAGGATCAGTGACTCTCAGCTGTACCTATAAAACAACCTCTTCAGTCCCAGATCTCTTCTGGTACATCCAGCGTCCTCATGAGTCTCCCAAATACATCTTGAAATGGGATACATATGAAGCACATAGCACAGAGCCAGAATTTAAACTCAGATTTAAATCCACTCTCAGGAAAGCTAACAGCAGCGTACCTTTGACAATAGAGGATTTGCAGCTGTGTGACTCTGCTGTGTATTACTGTGCGCTGAAGCCCACAGTGACAGAAACACTCTGAACCCCTTACAGAAACTCCTGGAGAAGAAGTACAACATAAAAAGTAAAGACAACACTGGCCCCTAGGGGTCTGAAATGGAAAGGTCAGAGCCACATATGGATGACACATAGAGCAAGGATTCCTTAGGGGAGGTCATGTGACCTGATTAAGCCCAGAAGAACGAGGTAACAATGAGCACAACCCACAGCACAGCGAACACAGGAGCGCAGTCGTGTTACTCTCAGTTCTACATGGAGAAATCATTCATCTTACTGATTGTCACCATGTTGGCGCAGCCATCTCTGCGTTTGAGAAGTGGTAAATAGATTATACTTAACGGAGGTAACAAAGTACACGTTCACACCATCGGTTTGCTTAAACCGGAAGGGGAGAACATTTATTTACGTACGTGCTTCATCAGAACACATCACGCACAACAAAGGTCATGTGATCGATAGATATTTCACCAACATGAGAGCACACTGAATAGAATCTCCAACACCCCCACTTGCTCTCATTCTCTACAGGTCCATTTACAATACAACACACAGTTACATCCCTGTATCAGCAACATTTATGCCCCAAACATAAAGCTTTCAAACTTTTCTTTCTTATACTTCGTCATTGGTTTAGTCATCACATCAGCAACCATTTCTGTTGTTGGACAGTACTCAATTGTTATTTTACCATCACTAATTGCTGATCGAATGAAGTGGTACCTAACGTCAACGTGTTTACATCTTTGTCGACAAACAGGGTTTTTGGAAAGAGCAATTGCACCTTGGTTATCCTCAAAGATTTTTACCGGTGCATACTGACATCCGTTTTCCAGTCCATTCATCAATTGTACAAGGTACAGACTTTCTTGTGTGGTCGCAGCCAGTGCCATATATTCCGCTTCGCATGTTGACAAAGCAACTGTAGGCTGCTTCTTTGACTTCCAGGAAATGAGGGGACCATTTTTGGTTAGACTAAAACAGTATCCAGTCGTACTTCGTCTGTCATTTGGATCTGATGCCCAGTCAGCATCGCTGTATGCTGTAAGTTTCAGCTTCTCGTTACTCTTCTTGTACGTCAGTTCTTGGTTTACTGTACCTTTCAGATACCTCATCACATGTTTCACTGTACACCAGTGTTGCTCATTTGGTTTTGACATAGATTGAGACAATTTACTCACAGCCCAACTAAGATCTGGTCTAGTACATGTCATTAGATAGGTCAAACTACCTACTGCTTCACGATACTTTGTGTGGTTTACAGAGTTTCCATCACCGTTATACTCTAGCTTTTGTTCACATGGGGTCGATCTGGACTTACTATTCGACATGTTGAACCTTTCCAGTATTTTTAAGATGTACCCCTTTTGATTCATTTTCACAACTCCATCCATTTGCTCAAAATCAATGCCTAGGAAATGTTTCAATTTACCAAGGTCTTTCATCTTGAATTTAGCTGTCAGCATCCTTTTCACATCATTTAGTAACTCGTTGGTACTAGAAGCAATAATCAGATCATCAACCCAGATTATTAGCATCACTCTCTCTTTTCCAGTTTGTCTACTGTAGACACAAGAGTCTGCAGGATTTTGCATAAAGTCATTTTCACTCAGGTAATCATGCAGTAACTTATTCCAGTTTCTACCTGACTGTTTCAGACCATACAATGACTTGTTCAGTTTACAGACAAGTTTTCACCAGTATTCGATTTTACCTCAAAACCTTCTGGCTGTTCCACATAGATCTCACAATCAATTGGAGCATGTAAGTAAGCCGTTTTCACATCCATCTGATGTAGAACAAGGTCATACTGTGCTGCCATTTGCATCAAGACACGAACTGATGTGATATTTGCTGTTGGAGAAAAGGTTTCCTTATAGTCTCTTCCCATTACTTGACTATAACCCTTAGCAACATATCTAGCCTTATATGTTTCATTGTTATCTGCATTGTTCTTGATTGCATAGACCCATCTACCCCCCACTGCATGTTTGCCTTCGGGTAGAGTCATCAACGTAAAAGTTCCATTTTATTTTAGAGAATCCATCTCTTCTTCCATGGCTTTAATCCAGATCTGTGATTTGGTTGAACTCATGGCTTCTTTGAAGGTTTGTGGTACATTACACATTCTGTAACAGTAGTCAATATTAGTAAGTATCTGATCATCATCTTCAATATCAGTTACGTAGTCGGATAAGTATTGGGGAGCTTTCCTGTTCCTTTTGGGGTTGCATCTATTCTGAATATTTTCAGTCTGATCATCATTTTGAAGATCTGTTTTGTCTCCACTATCTTGAGACTTCCCTGAACTCTGTTCAGTGATGTTTGTTGTTACCTTAGATGGCAAATAACTTCCCCCATAAACATCCTCATCTGGTATTTGTGGGTCAGTTTGAGTTTGCTGCTCGACAGCACATTTCTTGAAGAATTTGACAAGCCTGTGTTTAAGGACTCTTCCAGTGTCTGTGTAATACACCAGGTATGAAGGGCTATTCTTGTCATACCCAACAAATATTCCCTTCTCACAACGTGAATCTAGCTTCTTTCTGTCGTGTTTGTATGCATAGCACATGGATCCAAAAACTCTCATCTTTGAAAGATCCGGTTTTCTTCCTGTCAACATGTAGTATGGAGTCTGCTTTACTCTGTTATTAATGCATCTGTTGCGAATTACTGCAGCAGTCATCACAGCGTAAGTCCATAACTCTTTTGGTAATTTACTCTCAATGAGCATGCATCTGGCCATTTCAAACAATGTTCGCCAACTTCTTTCAGCAGTACCGTTTTGGTGGGGTGAATACGGTGCAGAGGTCTCATGTTTAATGCGATTTTTGCTTAGCAATGACCGAAAATTTGTTGCTGTGAATTCAGTGCCATTATCTGACCTAATGCACTTTACAGTACCATAAGGAGCAGTGTCTGCTAGGAATTTTTCCGTAGCCTTTACAGTGTCACTTTTCGCTTTCAGGAAGTAAACAAATATTGTGCCTGAGAAATCATCAACAAATACAAGTGCATACCTGTGACCATCTTTAGCCTCTGGTTGAATAGGACCAGCCAAGTCTGTGTGCACAAGTTCAAGTGGGACTTTGGCACGTGCATCGGGTTCTCTGTTCCTGCTTTGCGCAAATTTGCCTTGTGTGCAGACTTCACAGTGCAGTTTGGACTTGTCAATCTTTCCTTTGATTTCCATTCCTTCCACAATATCTGGCAACTTGGAAACATCATCATAGTTGCAGTGGCCGAGGATTTCGTGCCAAGTTTGAATGTCGTAACAGCCGTTACAATAATCTCCTCCCTTATCTATAGTGTTTAGATAGTACAGTCTATTATACTCTTTTATTTCAAATCTCGTGCCATCCTTGTGGATGAGCTCGTCATGTCCTTGTCGAAAACGAACAGAAGCCCCGTTGGCAGTCGCTGCTTTAACAGAGAATATGTCTTGTGGATATGAAGGAATGTACAATGCTTTCTTTAGCGTTGTGCTCACTTGCTTACATTCACTGTCAATCAAACATATCTCCGCGTCACCTCTCTTCAGCGCAACGCCACTCGCTCTTGTCCCGTCCGCAAGCTCAATGAAATGTTTGCCCGTTTGGAAAGTCTCGTCAAATTTCTTAAACTTTCCGATGTCGGTAATTATGTGTGATGTTGCTCCCGTATCAACCATTAGTCCTTTATGTTTCAGCCCGTCTAGTTGATAATCACACGTTTTGAAGACAAATGCAGCATGTTTATCTGCGTCCTCTTCATGCGTCGCTTGTTTTGCGTCGTCCCTTCTTTTGCGTCTGCAAGATGCGTCTTTGTGTGTTGAGCTTTTGCAATAGCTACACCACTGTTTTTGACTTTTACGACGTTCATTTGGACATCTCCAGGCTTTATGTCCTTTTTGACCGCAATTATAACATGTAATATTATCAGGGTCTGCGTTTTTCTCTCTCTCCTCTTCTCACAGGAGCTGCACCACTCGCTTTCATAACGTTGTCGTCATTTCACCTAGCATACTTTTCAGTGTTTTCAAAACTTCTGAGCTTTGTCTTAAATTCTGCAAAAGTCATAGTTTCATCACTCTGTGTTACATGAACTGCGAATGGTTTAAACGATTCTGGCAAACCTTTAAGAATCATTGCAATCAACAGTCCGTCACTGAGCGTCTCCTCAGCATTCCTCAGAGCGGTAATGGCTGTTTCTGCCCGAATAATGTAATCCGTAATACTTTCCTTTGCAGTTTTCTGAAGGGATGTTAATTCTGTGTACAGGTTAATAATTCGCGGCTTCCCTTTTCCTGCATAATAGCCCCTCAGTATTTGCAGCGCCTTTCTTCCGTCATCTGCGGCTTCTCTCATTATAAGGGAAAGACTTTTATCATCCAAAAACTGGATCAATTCCGCGTAGGCTTCTTCATTTTTATCAGTGTCGTCGATCTCATCTTCGTCCGCGCTGTCTCTATCGCTCGGTGTGGGGACTTTCAATATGGTCCCTTTCAGTCCCAGCAGACGCAGGTGCCCCAAAAACTTTGTCTCCCAAAGTTCGTAATTCTTTTCGTCTCCGTCGAAACACAGTCTGCTCAGTCTATTACCTACTTCTCTTCTGGGCCCATAACCTGTTGGCGCAGCCATCTCTGCGTTTGAGAAGTGGTAAATAGATTATACTTAACGGAGGTAACAAAGTACACGTTCACACCATCGGTTTGCTTAAACCGGAAGGGGAGAACATTTATTTACGTACGTGCTTCATCAGAACACATCACGCACAACAAAGGTCATGTGATCGATAGATATTTCACCAACATGAGAGCACACTGAATAGAATCTCCAACACACCATCACCACAGGTCAGAGCTGTTGGACAGTAATTCCTGTTGTCACTGTCACCTGGGGATTTGTGTTCTTCTCGGTGATAAATATTGTAGGGTTGTGTTCTTGTGCCATTTCTTTGTCATCCTTGATATTTATATGTTCTCTTTCCAGGACTGAGTGCTGGTGATGATATCAGACCTGAAAAGGATCAACAGTCCGGTACAGAAGGAGAATCCGTGACACTGAGCTGTAAATACAGTGCTAACAGTAACAATGTTTATCTCTACTGGTACAGACAGAACATGAACCAGGCTCCTCAGTACCTCCTCTACAAGGGGGCCCGATCATATAGCAGCGAGCATACAACAGATGACAGATTCAAATGTACCACATCCAGGGACTCAACCCAGCTCACCATCGAAGCTCTTACCATGTCAGACACAGCCATCTACTACTGTGCTCTGATGGTGGCACAGTGAGCAAAAGTCACTGAGAAGCTCTACAAAAACTCTTTTGCCCAGAACTTCCTCTCAGCAACCATGAAATGCAGCTTCCTTCCCACAGTCTGAGATCAGTTCCACAGCAGCAGAGCTTCAGAAGTAACTGTGGTTACTGTGGTAAACATGACTGTGTGGAGCTGATGGGGTGAGAGAGTGAAGTAAATCTGGGAGGAAGGTGCTGTAAATGTGGTCAGAACTGGTACAGTAGCTGTAGCACAGACAGGTGGATGAAGTGTGTCCAGAATTTATTTAGAGAGAGAAAGGTTCAATCTTCAAGTGAGATGGACCTTCAGAGAACACAGGGGACACTCAGGAACAGGACCAGGCCTGGTGAGATACACAAAGACAAACACTCGAGTGTTTCTGTAACTAGTCAAGTACTGTCACACACTCAGACTCCACACACACATTCTTGTGATGGTTTTTTCAAATTCTGGGGAGGGGGGACCTCTGGTGGTCTTGCAAGGAACTGAAACCCAGGTTCATGAAAGTGTTGGGGTTATTCTATTTGCATGAATATTTATACCTTACATGAACTTAAGAGATCAATGGCTAAGTGAGTCTGGAAGAGGAGAGTTCTTAGACCCTTTTATATGTGGACAGAGATTCATGATCTCTTAAGTTCTTGTAAGGGTTAATGCTCATGCACTATAACTTTAAGATCGTGCCCGGATAAACCTTTACACAGCTAATCCAACAACAAAAAATAAATTAAATTACTAGGAATGTGATGAGAAATCGTGAATATCCTGATTAAGCTTTATACAGCTACTTGTGTCATGTACATTGGTTCATATAATAGAAAGTAAGTAACTGTACTTTAAACTCATGCGTCTGTATCTAAGTGTCTCTTCTTGCTCATGTGATGAACACATTGTATTTCCTATGAGATGTACGTCGGTTTGGAGAGAAGTGTCTGATAAATGAACAGACATGTAAATGTAAGCCAGATGCAGTTATTTATCCATTTCTACAGTTATATTTTTTAACTCAAGCAATTCAAATTATCTTACTCACAGGGAAGAGGATGCAACAACAACAGCAGCAATAATAATAATACCAAAGTAATATACAGTAATTTTTGTTGTAAAGTAATTTTATTGTTGAAGTGAAATCAATTTCTTGGTTTGTTTGCGCACAGAATGCCAGTGAGAGCTAACCCTAAAGGGTACACTGGCTACGCATCCACTAACGCTTCACATATGCACTGTTATCATTGCAGAAAGATGTCAATCTAACTGTACATGAAGTCCCTTTGTGAAAAAGTTCAGTTCGGTCCAGCATATTTTTACATGGTGCCCTTCTCACTGGAGTGACTCAGGGCACTGAACAAGTTCCAGAAAATACAACACAAAGATCCAAAAAGGTACAATAATATATATGTATACAAACACACTGTCTGAAATCACTTGTCTTAAGCAGGGTTGCAGTGAACAGGAGCCAAACCCAGGGCACAAGACCAGAAGGGGAAGAGACACACCCCGGATGGAACACCAGTCCATCACAAGCCACCCCAAGCGGAACTTGAACCCCAGACCCCAGGGATAAATGAACCCCTGGAGGCCCAAGTACCTGTGGTTGCACACATTCCACAATGGCACTTTAGACTGTGGTAACTGAGGACCTGTGTGTGTCTCTATTTCCAAAATGTGTCCAGGTGGAGTTACAGACTGAAGCTGAAGTCGCACCTCCATGTCCAGGTCTGTATATCGTATATTTGCTTGAGTTTTGCTTTTGACCACTCCGTCCACCTGTGGGTCTGACACACGAAGCTGCTGCTGAGGTTGTGAGCATGTTATTCCACATATGGCCTAATGGGGGCGACACCACACCAGAAACATCTGCTCTTTCAGCCCCAGCACTTTTTGCAACCTTCCCGTTAACATTTGTCACTGCAGAGAGGTTTGGTCTAAAGGTCGGGAAACAGCCAGAGAGACGGATAAATGCAACAGACACACAGATCAGTTTTGTAGTGTTTGGTCACTGAGAAGATCAGTAATGGCACATGGGATCAACATTATTGTCATTCTTGCTGCAATTTGCCTTGGTATGACTGCAATATTCACAATTAATTATTTTGTTCAGTCAGTTCTGATGGATTTTGGTTGTGTCTTATAAATATTGTGTCCTTTTCTCCCCAGAAATCAGAGCTCAGGATACAGTGATTCAGTCCACAGGAGATGTGATCGGATACGAAGGAGGATCAGTGACTCTCAGCTGTACCTTTACAACTAGCAGCACAGCTGCATATCTCTACTGGTACATCCACCACCTTAACGGTTCTCCCAAGTACATTCTGAGAAGGTTCACATCTGGAGGTGGTGATACTGCCACTGAATTCCAGGACAGATTCGATGCCAACATTGAGAAAACCACGGTACCTTTAACAATTCAGAGGCTGCAACTGACTGACTCCGCTGTGTATTACTGTGCACTGAGGCCCACAGTGATGAACTCAGGGCATCAGTGGTACAAAAACCTACTTCCCCCCAGGGGCTCTATAGGGCAAACTGACACAACCAGAGGTTGGCCTCAGCAGGAAAGAGAGCTGATAATACCTGATTGTAATCTAGTCAGCATATGAGCACAGAAGTACATTCATCTTTGTGGTGCAGCCATGTAACGACTGAAAGCGCATTCAGTTTTCACATGAAAAGGAAAGGAAACGAGGACTAATAGAGAGAAAGAACAATGGAAAGAGGAGACATGAAGCACTGTGTCAGTTCATCTGTTTGTCACCTGTTCCTACTTCTGCTTCCTCCAGCTCCTCTCGACTCCGTGCAAAACTCCTGACAAATTTACAAAACTGTACAGCCAGTCCCTGGATTCTGAACAAGTTCAGTTCCACAGTCTGTCTCTAAGTTGGATTTTGATGCAAGCTGGAACAGTTAGGTATTGTGCTATGTAACATCACTTTGTCAGATGTTTGTGTTAGTATATCGTAACTTCCTAACACTGAAATATCACCTGCTGTGTCCTGATATTAACATGTGTTCCTGCACAGTTGAGTGTGTGTGTGCTGTGTGTGTGTGCTGTGTGTGTCTGTGCTGTGTGTGAAGGAGGAGCTGAGCACTTCAGGGCAGGAGGAGTTCTCCTGTACAGTAGAGGAAGTGTTGAGCTCTAACTGTACACACTGTCAGTGTGTCTTTCTCCATCCACCATGATGTTGTTCTCTTCATTTCTCCTCCTCTCAGCACTTGTAGGTAAGTCACACTTTACACTCAGTTCATATATTTGGTAATACTAAAATATTTTTATTAGTATTATGACATTTTTGAATTAGAGCACCATTTAAAATAAGAAAGCTAATTAGATCATTTGTAATTATGAGAATAATAAACGTAACTGTTAAAATTTATAATTGAAATTAACATCTACTTTATTTCCTACAGATTACAGTGCTGGAAATTCAATTACACCACTCAGTGATGTAGTTCATGTTTTGGAGGGAAACAATGTTACACTTTCCTGCAACTACAGTGGTACTGTTAGTAGCATACAGTGGTATCGACAGTACTCCAGATCAAAACCAGAATATCTCCTGCTCATTTTAGAATCCACAGGAAAGGTACAGGAAGCCAGTCCTCCAAATCCACACCTGTCTGCCAAAGTTCACAAAAAGAACAGCACTGTGGATCTGGAGTTCTCCTCTACAGCACTGACAGACTCTGCGATGTACTACTGTGCCTTGAGGCCCACAGTGACAGGAAACCCATTTACTCTGTACAAAAAACCTCAGTGTGACTGAAAAAAAAAAAAAAAAAAACTCAGAGAATGGCATTTCACAACAAAAAAGTCAAACTTTTTGCTGTTACTATATTTATGTAAATGTATGGAGATCTGAATAAAATTGATGCACCCTCTTTCAAGCATTAAAATGCAGTTGCACAGTAAAATTCATTTTATTGCTTCCAGTTATTTATTTTCAAGGGGGGTGTGGTGGCACAGTGGGTTGGACCACAGTCCTGCTCTCCGGTGGGTCTGGGGTTCGAGTCCCCCTGGGGGTGCCTTGCAATGGACTGGCGTCCAGTCCTGGGTGTGTCCCTTCCCCCTCTGGCCTTATGCCCTGTGTTGCCGGGTAGGCTCCGGTTCTCCGCGACCGCAGGTGGGACAAGCGGTTCTGAAAGTGTGTGTGTGTGTGTGTATATTTATTTTCCAGAAACCATAAAAAAATGATTCATAGGAAAAAGTCGCCAGTCAAGCCACCAAGCAAAGAATAATGTACTACAAATAAATAAAGCACATGAAAATAATGAACTAACAACTGCAAAGAATATTCATATTGTGAGATTTTACATTCACATTTTACATTTATTCATTTAGCAGAGGCTTTTCTCCAAAGCAACGTACGTCTCATCAAAAATACAATTTGTACATTACATTAGGAGAAAGACACATAGTTGCAGACATACCTTCCTAAATTTTTATAATCTTAAAAATCTTATATATTAAATTTTTCTAATAGAATTTTTATAATCTTTATAAGGTGCACAGACATTCACATAGAATAGAGAGTAGCGGCTCTATAAAGGGTTATCTGTGTATGATCATAAAGTTACGGTGCATGAACATTTACACCATACATGAGTTGGAGAGATGATGGGCGAAGTGGGTCTGCAAAAGGTGAGTTTTCAGACCCTTCTTGAATATGGAGAGAGTTTCAGTTCTGAGTGAGAGGAGGGAGGTAATTCCACCTCAATGGAGCCAGAACCGAGAACCTCCATGCTTTGCTTTTCGCGCGCGGGACCACCATAAAGAAACTCACTAAAGGAGAAAAATTCACACAATGCAGTCATCAAGTCTCAGCTTTATGAAGTGAATTTCATTATTCCACAGTCACAATCGCAGAGAAAATCGTATTCCACAAATTTGCATTCCTCCTGTGTCACATCAAAATCACTTCAGTGAAAAGCCTGTTATTGCAGAACTGACTGCAGTGATTGTTTAGTGGACTTGTGGCAGTACAATAATAGCTGTTGGTCTCTGAAGTGAACATCTGCTGCCTTCTAGTGGTCAAAAGAAGAATCATTCATTCGCATCAACACCGCACACACGTACTGGCAATTCAGAGTGACCAATCCACTGGAACACATGTCTACGGAATGTGGATCGAAACCCATGCAAATAAGAGAGACGCAAACTCTGCCCAGACTGAGCGAGTTTTGAACCCACAGCCCAGGCACTACAAAGCAGCACCACCACCATTCTGCCCTCTAATGAAACCAACTTTGATCACTTCTTGTCTAAAAGCAGCTACATAAGAACTTGGAGGATGAGAAGACATAAATTGCTAGTTTTCTGTGGAAATAAAATAAACGCCATGAAATAAATGTAACAGCTCATATGCAGAGATGGGACACCAGTATGTCTCATGGTACTGGTGAAACCAAATTCAATCAGTTCTTCTAAACTATACACAGCTTGTGAGAACTTCGTGGGTCATTATAGCTAAAACTGATCCTCACCGTCTCCTCTCTGAAAGTAAAAAAATTTAGCAAAATGGATGTGAAACTGCTGTGCGCAGATGATGTCATATGTCAGAACTTCCTTTGTTTTCCACAGCTTCCACAAGAAGGTCTCATCGCCCCACCCACATCACAGGACTGACATCCACCCAAAGACACCAAGAACACGTTTATTCTTCCAGTCGTCTGTCCTCCAGCACTGTGAAGGTTCACACTGAGACAAGATAATGCCTCTTGTGGGGAATGCTGTTCATCATGAGCCTCCGTAAGTGTCTCTGGAGTCTTTGTTTCATTACCAAACTGGTTCTTTTCTCATCATTAAACAGTTCGATGGGTTTTTTATCTGTTGTTCACAGCCATTTCAGCTGGAGATGAGATTCAACAGAAGGAGTCCTCGTTGTTGAAGGAAGAAGGACAGAGTGTTTCTCTGGAATGTACCTTCAGCACAACCAGCACTGGATACTGGATCCACTGGTACCGCCAGTATCCAGGAACAGGTCCCCAGTTCATACTGTTCAGGGGGTATAGTAGCTACAGTGCAGAGTTTGCAAAAGAAAGATTCTCCTCAAGTGCTGACAAGTCATCTGGTAAAGCCTCTCTGTCCATCTCAAGAGTTCAACTAGAAGACTCTGCTGTGTATTACTGTGCACTGCAGACCACAGTGCTGAATCTACATCAACACTCGTACAAAAACCTGCTTCACCTCCTGTCTATAAAAGACAAACTGAAAAACCACAGTGTTTTCCTTCATGAGAAATGAAGCAGATCATTATGATATAAACTGGCTCTCACCCAGCCAGCCTGTTTGCTCTGAACCCAGTTCAGCTTTGTGGTGTAGCTACATGGTAGCGAAACGTTCATCAGTTTCATAGCAAAAGGAGACGGAGGGAAGGAGAGAGATTAAACAGATCTGTAAGACCACATAACTGTGCTTGATGTGTTACTTCTCTTCATATGTAGTCTTGCTATACAAATGATAACACTCCAGACAGTCCAATATCTTCTAGGTTAATGTAAAAGCCACAATATGAAATACATTTTTGTATTATTGTTATTATTACTAGAAATAACTGCTGAAACGGACAAACACAAGAACAGACATATAAAGACCAGAACAATGAATATTAAATAGACTTGAGCCACTTTGCAGATGGCAGAGAAGAGAAAAGTGCCCGTGTGGGGTGACTATGGTCTCTCATGATATGCATCGTCTTTCTGAGGCAGCGTGTGGTGTGGGTATCCTGGACTGCTGGTAGCTGCGTGCCAATGATTCCCTGAGCCGTTTTGACCACCCTCTGTAGGGCTTTCTTGTCCTGTATGGAGCAGCTGCCGCCCCAAGATGTAATACACCTTGTGAGGACGGACTCCACAGAAGTGGTGAGGACTGTAGTGGACATCCGGGTTTTCTTCAGACGCTTGAGAAAGTGGAGAAGTTGATGGGCCTTTTTGATGGTTGATGCTGTGTGCTCAGTCCATGTGAGTTTGGCAGTGAAGGTGACCCCTTGGAATCTGAAGCTGTTGACCCTCTCTACAACGTCCCCTCCTATGCAGATAGGTGCATGAACTGTATCCTGTTTCCTGAAGTCAATAGTTTTACTGACATTGAGAGACAGGTTGTTGTCCTGGCACCACTCTCCCAGGAGCCTCACCTCTCTCTGTAGGCCGTCTCATCGTTGTTGGTGATCAGACCCACAATGGTGGTATCATCAGCAAACTTTATGATGGTGCTGGAGCTGTGCCTGGCCCCCTAGTCATGTGTGAACAGGAGTATAGCACTGAGCTCAGGACACTTCTCTGTGGAGTACCAGTGTTGAGGGTCAGTGGGGAGGAGGTATTACTGCCAATCCACACACACTGGGGTCTGTTGGTGAGGAAATCCAGGATCCAGTTGCACAATGTGGCACTCAGTCCCAGACCTAGTAGTTTGTGGATCAGCTTGGTTGGGATGACAGTGTTAAATGCTGAGCTATAGTCTACAAATAATAGCCTTGCATAGCAGTTTTTATTATCCAGGTGAGACAGAATGGTGTGAAGTGTGTGTGATATTGCGTCTTCAGTGGATCTGTTGTGATGGTAGGCAAACTGCAGTGGATCCAGAGTGTCTGGGATGGTGTCCTTAATGTGTCCCAGCACCAGCCTCTCAAAGCATTTCATTGCAATGGGGGTCAGTGCCACCAGGCGATAGTCATTAAGGCAGTTCACTTTAATTTTCTTAGGAACGCTCACGGCATGTTTTTAGAACTCGCCCTGAAATTCTGTCCGGACCAGCAGCTTTGTGGATGTTGACTCGGCTTAAAGTTTTTCTCACTTGTGCTACAGAGACGGTGAGACTGGGGTCATTCAGCCCTGTGGGGATTTGCACCGGGAGTCTCTGTTCGTGATCTCGAAGTGGCCATAAAATGCATTCACTTCGTCAAGGAGAGACGGGGCGGCACCTGTCAATGTTCGCGTCTGTGTTTTATAATCTGTTAATGTTTGGATTCCAGCGGGGGGCGCAGTGGCGCAGTGGTTTGGACCGAGTCCTGCTCTCCAGTGGGTCTGGGGTTCGAGTCCTGCTTGGGGTGCGCTTGCGGCGGGCTGGCATCCCGTCCTGGGGTGTGTCCCCTCCCCTCCGGCCTTATGCCCTGTGTTACCGGGTAGGCTCCGGTTCCCTGCGACCCCGTATGGGACAAGCGGTTCTGAAAATGTGTGTGTGTGTGTGTGTGTGTGTGTGTTTGGATTCCCTGCCACAGCCTATAAGGATCTTGAGTGCAGTTAAACTCTGATTCCACCTTCCTGTTGTATTCCCGTTTCGCGCTGGTGATGACTTTGCAAAGCTTGTACTTGCTCTCCTTGTATGTGTCCATGTCTCCGGACTGAAACGCTCAAGTTTGCGCGCAGATCTTATTTCATATTTTAGCGATGATCCACGGTATTTGGTTGGAGAATGAGCGGACTGTTTTATGTGGTATGCAGACATTTACACAGTACCCGATGAAGTCCGTGACCACTGTGGCATACTCGTCCAGATTGGAGGATGAGTTTCTGAACATGTCCCGGTCCACGGAGCCAAAGCAGTCCTGGAGCCTTTCCTCCGCTTGTGGTGTCCAGCGCTGCACAATCCGCGTCACAGATTCCTCTCGCTTCAGGTTCCGCTTGTAGACCGGGAGCAGCAGAATCGAGACGTGATCTGACTGCCCGAGGTGTGGACGCAGCAGGGAGCGGTACGCACCTTTGTGTGAAGTGTAGCAATGGTCGAGGGTGTTTGAGCCTCTGGTGGGACAGGAGATGTGCTGATGGTATTTTGGGTACACGTTCCTGAAATCGGCTTGGTTGAAGTCCCAGGCAGAGATAATGAACAGTCCATCTGGGTGTGTTCTCGTACTTAGTGACAACGTGGTACAGTTCGTTCAGAGCGCTGTGTGTGTTCCATTGGGGTGGGATGTAAACTGCGGCCATGAGCACAGCCGAGAACTCCCTGGGCTGATAGAAGGGTCGGTATTTGATCAGAAGGTATTCAAGGTCCGGAGTGCAGTTCTGTGCAATCACTTCCACATTCGTACACCATGTGTCATTAATAAGAAAGCATACGTCCCCTCCTCTTTTTTTACCCGATGAACCAGTCCGATCTGCGCAGTAAATTGAAAAGCCTTCGGGCTGGACTGCGTGGTCCAGGGTGCTCGTGGTGAACCACGTCTCCGTAAAGCAGAAAGCACAGCAGTTCCATAAGTCTCTTCGGAATTTAAGTCGCCCTCTGAGATCGTCCAGTTTGTTGTCCAGAGACTGAACGTTGGACAGGAAAATTCTGGGCATCGGAGGTCATAGCTCGCGGTGTTTCGCTCTAATCTGTACGCTGGCCCTGCGGCCCCGTTTCTGAGCTCACGTCTTCTGAGTGGTCCCAGGTGGGTCGCGGTCATAATGTTGTTCGCGGCAGAATGAAGGTAGCGAGTTCAGCTCTCTAACGCTAAGAATTGCGTCTGATCGCACTGTTTCATGTATTTGCAGAAGTGTTTGGCGGTCATAAGTAATAAGGGAATAAACTGACTCCAAGGACAGTGACACAAACGAAATAATATACACTAAGCTAACAAGTCTCCAAGGAGAAGCAATCAACACATCGCCTTGTGCCGGCGCCATGTTTCATAACCCGCAGTGCTAGGTACAGGAACAGCTTTTACCCAACTGCTGTAGGACTATACAACACTAACCAATGTGCACCTTAGTAACTAGAGTTGGACTGCTCCCCCAAGCACATTGGTAAATTACACTGCCACTTTAAGCATTCTGATTCTGAGTTCTCTGGCTGTCAACTGGTATTATTGTTATTACTGTTACCATGATTTATTGTTATTGCTGTTGCACTACTCACTGTCATTGTTTTGTTTGTGCAGTATTTCTGATGTTTCTGTCTTTGTCCATAGTCTGTGGAGACACACACACACACACACACACACACACACACACACACACACACACACACACATTTTCAGAACCACTTGTCCCATACAGGGTCGCGGGGAACCGGAGCCTAACCCGGAAATTCAGGGTGTAAGGCTGGGGGGAGGGGACACACCCAGGACAGGACGCCAGTCCGTCGCAAGGCACCCCAAGCGGGACTCGAACCCCAGACCCACCGGAGAGCAGGACTGCAGTCCAACCCACTGCACCACCACACCCCCTCCTGTAGAGAAACATTCAGGAAGAATTTCAAGACACTTGCACATGGTACTTGTATCTATGACAATAAACTTGAACTTGAACTGGAACTAGACACTGAAGATGTGAGGATGTTGTTACACATATGTCCTGTTGGGGGCAACATTGTAGCACAAATATCCTACATTCGAGTTGTAACTCAGACACATAAACTCCACACTAAATTTTATTGTGTCAAGGATTTGGGTGTCCTGCTGGATGGAAAGCTGTCATTTGTATCTCATGTAAACGCTTTGACTAAGTCGTGCTTCCTTCAGTTAAGAAGCATAGCTAAAATGCGGCGATTCCTTTGCAGACGGGATCCTGAGAAACTGGTTCATGCTTTTGTTTCCAGCAGGCTGGATTACTGTAATGCTTTATTGTCGGGTTGTCCGTACCAGACTGTATCCAGGCTACAGTTGGTACAAAAAGCTGCTGCGAGAATTGTCACTAGAACTAGGAAGTTTGATCATATAACACCGGTACTTAAATCCTTGCATTGGCTCCAGGTCTCTTATAGATTTGATTATAAAATCCTACTTTTGACCTATAAGGCAGTACATGGCATTGCTCCGGCTGACCTTTGTGAGATCATTAATTTTTATATCCCAGGACGATATCTCCGTTCATTAGATGCAGGTTACCTTAAAGTACCTGTGATCAATAAGACCTCAGTAGGAGGTCGAGCCTTTAATTATAGAGCACCTAAACTGTGGAATAGTCTATCAGTTACTGTCAGAAATGTTCCGTCTGTTTCTATTTTCAAATCCCAACTAAAGTATATGTTCACTCAGGCATTCCACCTCGTAATGTAATTCCACCTGCCTTGGTTGTTTATCACCTTTATAAAAATGCATGTTAAATTTACTTAAGTAACAAATTACTAGCTCTGTCCTATCTTCTCGTTGAGCACTACCTAGCCACATAAGACTTAAGGAGGCTAGCAAGTGTTGACAGACGAATCCCGTGCTGACAGAGGATGATGTCCATCTGCCATGACGATCGAGATGTTCCATGCCGAGTGGGGATCCAAGATGCCATTTACCAACATGATAATTACTTGTGAAACACTGGCTTACAAATTGTTACTTTCTAGAATGCCCAGGAGGGGTGGGCAACCACTGGACCGTGGACCCCCGAGAGGTTTTTTTCTCCCTCAACCTTCAGTTGGGAGTTTTTGTTCCTTTCCCCGTGGCCAGTAGTATACTTATAGTTAATAAGTTCTTCATTATGGTAGCCATTAGTCAACTGTCTTCTTTGTTTGTATCTGTTTTTCTTTCTTTATGCCTGTCTTAAAGCATTCTGTGTCACTGCGTGAGAAGAGTGCTCTATAAAAAAAAAAATAAATAAATAAATGAACCTTATCGTGGTGGAGGGGTTTGAGTGCCTGAATGATCTCAGAGGTTGAGAGATACCGTCTAGATATAGTCGGGCTCACTTCCACTCACAGCTTGGGTTCTGGAACCACTCTTCTCGACCAAGGGTGGACTCTCCACTATTCTGGCGTTGCCCAAGGTGAGAGGCGGGGGCTGGTGTGGGCTTATTAATAGCTCCCAGTTCAGCCACCATGTGTTGGAGTCTACCCCGGTGAATGAGAGGGTCGTCTCCCTGCACCTTCGGGTCAGGGAACAGTCTCTCGTTGTCGTTTGTGCTTATGCGCCTAGCGGCAGTGCATAGTACCCGACCTTTTTAGAGTCCCTGGGGGGCGTGCTGGAAAGCGCTCCCACTGGGGACTCTGCCGTTCTCTGGGGGGACTGTAATGCCCACGTGAGCAGCGACAGTGACACCTGGAGGGCGTGATTGGGAGGAACGGCCTCCCTGATCTGAACCCGAGCGGTGAGTTGTTATTGGATTTCTGTGCCAGTCATGGTTTGTCCATAACAAACACCATGTTCATGCATAAGGGTGTCCATCAGTGCACCTGGCACCAGGACACCCTAGGTCGGAGATCGATGATCGACTTTGTAGTCGTTTCTTCTGACCTTCGGCCATATGTCTTGGACACTCGGGTGAAGAGAGGGGCTGAGCTGTCAACTGATCACCACCTGGTGGTGAGTTGGATTCGATGGCGGGGGAAAAAGCTGGACAGACCTGGCAGGCCCAAACGCATAGTGAGGATCTGCTGGGAACATTTGGTGGAGGCCCCTGTCAGAGAGGTCTTCAACTCCCACCTCCGACAGAGCTTCAACCAGGTCCCGAGGGAGACTGGGGACATTGAGTCCGAATGGATTATGTTCCACACCTCCATTGTCAGGGCGGCGGTTCGGAGCTGCGGCTAAAAAGTCCCCGAACACGGTGGTGGACACCGGAGGTAAGGGATGCCGTCAAGCTGAAGGAGGAGTTCTATCGGGCCTGGCTGGGTCATGGGACTCCTGAAGCAGCTGACGGGTACCGGCGGGCCAAATGGAGCGCGGCTCTGGCAGTCGCCGCGGCAAAAACTCGGGCCTGGGAGGAGTTCGGTGAGGCCATGGAGGAAGACTTTCGGTCGCTCTCAAAGAGATTCTGGCAAACCGTCGGCGACTCAGAGGAGGAAGCAGTGTTCCGCCAACACTGTTTACAGTGGAAGTGGTGCGCTGCTGACCTCAACTGAGGATGTTCTCGGGCGGTGGAAGGAGTACTTTGAGGATCTCCTCAATCTCTCCGACACACCTTCCGTAGAGGAAGCTGAGGGTGGGGACTCGGAGGGGGACTCGTCCATTACCCTGGCTGAAGTTGCTGAGGTAGTCAAACTCCTCGGTGGCAAGGCTCCGGGGGTGGATGAGATCCGCCCCGAGTTTCTCAAGTCTCTGGATGTTGTGGGGCTGTCTTGGCTGACACGCCTCTGCAGCATTGCGTGGAGTTTGGGGACGGTGCAGACCGGGGTGGTGGTCCCTCTTTTTAAGAAGGGGGAGCGGAGATTGTGTTCCAACTACAGGGAGATCACACTCCTTAGCCTCCCTCGGAAAGTCTATGCCGGGGTACTGGAGAGGAGAATCCGACCGATAGTCGAGCCTCGGATTCAGGAGGAGCAATGTGGTTTTCGCCCTAGCCGTGGAACACTGGACCAGCTCTATACCCTCACTAGGGTGTTGGAGGGTTCATGGGAGTTTGCCCAACCAGTCCATATGTGTTTTGTGGACCTGGAGAAGGCATTCGACCATGTCCCTCGTGGCATCCTGTGGGAGGTACTTCGGGATTATGGGGTTAAGGGCTCGCTGCTACGGGCTGTTCGTTCCCTGTATGACTGGAGCAGGAGCTTGGTTCGCATTGCCGGCAGTTAGTCAGACCTGTTGCCGGTGCATGTTGGACTCCACCACGGCTGCCCTTTGTCACCGATCCTGTTCATTGTCTTCATGGACAGAATTTCTAGGCGCAGCCACGGAACGGAGGGTGTCTGTTTTGGTGGCCACAGGATATCGTCTCTGCTTTTTGCGGACGATGTGGTCCTGTTGGCTTCATCGAATCAAGACATGCAGCGTGCACTGGAGAGGTTTGCAGCCGAGTGCAAAGCGGCGGGGATGAGAATCAGCACCTCCAAATCCGAGGCCATGGTTCTCAGTCGGAAAAAGGTGGATTGCCCCCTCCGGGTTAGGGGGGAGTTGCTCCCTCAAGTGGAGGAGTTTAAGTATCTCGGGGTCTTGTTCACGAGTGAGGGAAAAATGGAGCAGCAGGTTGACAGACGGATCGATGCAGCGTCCGCAGTAATGCGGTCATTGCACCGGTCTGTTGTGGTGAAGAAGGAGCTGAGTCGTAAGGTGAAGCTTTCAATTTACCGGTCGATCTACGTTCCTACCCTCACCTATGGTCATGAACTCTGGATCATGACCGAAAGAATGAGATCGCGGATACAAGCAGCAGAAATGAGTTTCCTCCGAAGAGTGGTTGGGCGGATCCTTAGGGACAGGATGAAGAGCTCAGTCTCCCGGGAGGAGCTCAGAGTAGAGCTGCTGCTCCTCCGCATCGAGAGGAGCCAGTTGAGGTGGCTCGAGCATCTGTTCCGGACGCCTCCCTGGGGAGGTGTTCCGGGCTTGTCCCACTGGGAGGAGGCCTCGGGGCAGACCCAGGACACGTTGGAGAGACTACGTCTCCCGGCTGGCCTGGGAACGCCTTAGGGTTTTTCCAGAGGAACTGGAGGAGGTGTGCGGGAGAGGGAAGTCTGGAGGACTCTGCTCGGACTGCTGCCCCCGTGACCCGGCCCCGGATAAAAGCGGAGGAAGATGGATGGATGGATGGATTGTTTTTACAACAGTGCTGCTTATTGGACTAATGTGTAAGTATGTTTATCATTTAGCTTCTAACAGTGGAAATAGAATTTCTCAGTCTAATTAGTTTTTTTTTTTTTGTCCTTTTTTCAGTAGGAGTTGATGCAGATAAAGTCGAACAGGAACCTTTGATATATTTTTGGAGGGAGACAAAGCTCTGCTGACATGCAACCATGACATCACTAACTTCAACTCTATGTACTGGTATGTACAGCACGTGAACAAAGAACCTGAATATATTATTCATGGATTTAATGAAGCCGATTCCAAAGGAAGGTTCTCAGTGGATGTGGACAGAAAGGGACGTTCGACCAACCTGTCCATCAGTGACACTCAGACAGAAGACTCAGCTGTGTATTACTGTGCTGTGGAGCCCACAGTGATACACTGTGTCTCTGTGATGATACAAGAACAGTTACAGCTTCACTAACAATCAGTGGTGAATCTATATGGAAAAAACATTCAATTTATACTAATTATACCAGACATTCTTCACAAAATAATGAAATTTAAGTCTGCTACCAGAAACAATCATTAATATCAAAAAAAAAACTGGATAAAAGACTCTTCTGAAAGTGTTCAGTATAACAGTACATCTACGTTTATATTTATTCATTTATCTCACGCTTTTCTCCAAATCCGCTTACATTGTCCGGGTTACAATTATTTACCCATTTATGCAGCTGGGTAATTTTACTGGAGCAATTTAGGGTAAGTACCCTGCTCAAGGGTACTACAGCCAGAGGTGGGAATGAACCTGCGACCTTTGGATCCAAAGGCAGTAACCCAAACAATGCATACAGAGTTTCAGAAAAACTAATTGTATAAAAGTTATGATTAAATTCATAATACATTCACATAGAGTCACACATAAAAGAGAGATGAATTGTATGAAGCAGAAGAAATCTCTGATGAGAATCGAATGAATATGTAAGAATCTTGTTACACATTCTTCCTGAAGGGGGCCCAAGCATCCTTTTTCATTCAAGTGCTGTCTGACAGACATCTCACTTGGGGTTGGTTTTACTCAGAGACACAAACAGACAGACTGGAAGCCAAAGGAAGAAAGACAGTTTTACCTCCTTCACAGAATAAACTGATTCTTTGTTGCCTGTAGTCATTTCTACAGCTTTACCATGGAATGGTGCCTGAGGACTCTTCTCTTTTTGCTGTGTGTTGCTTAGGTATGATTTCGTCATTATTTTATTTCAGTTCACTTTCACTTGGAAACATTTGCTTCATGGAAATTATTTTCTGCTTCATATAACAGTTCTACATCTCCATTTTTTTGGAAGCAAATATTTCCTCTGCTGTTCATTAATGTATCTCAACATATCTTTCCCCCAGAAATCAGAGCTGAAGACACAGTGACTCAGTCCACAGGAGATGTGATGGGATACGAAGGAGGATCGGTGGCTCTCAGCTGTAACTTTACACTCAGCAGTAGTACAGTTTCATACACTCTCTTCTGGTACGTCCAGCGTCCTAATGACCCTCCCCAGTACATGCTGAAAAAGAACTCCTTTGACAGTGGTGTCCATGTTTCAGAAGAGCTCCATGGGAGGTTCAGTGCCAACTTAAACACAAGTATGAAGACAGTTCCTTTGACAATAGAGGACGTGCAGCTGTGTGACTCTGCTGAGTATTACTGTGCGCTGAGGCCCACAGCGACAGTAACACTCTGAACCCCTTACAGAAACTGAACTGTGCATCTCTTCACATTCACATGAAATGTAAGATGTCTCAAAAATCAAAAATTTATATTTATCTCAGTAATTGTTTTTACGTAATTACGAATCAGTGGCAGTCAGTATCTCGTTATTAATGTCAGCATAATACCAGGTAAAACATGGGGACAACATTTTCACCTGCAGATGATGCAGTGCATTAAATATATTCAGCCTTACTATATCACCTGCAATAACCTGATGACATGTGTTCCTGCACAGTTGAGTGTGTGTGTGTGTGTGTGTGTGTGTGTGTGTGTGTGCTGTGTGTGAAGGAGGAGCTGAGCACTTCAGGGCAGGAGGAGTTCTCCTGTACAGTAGAGGAAGTGTTGAGCTCTAACTGTACACACTGTCAGCGTGTCTTTCTCCATCCACCATGATGTTGTTCTCTTCATTTCTCCTGCTCTCAGCACTCCTAGGTAAGTCAATTTACAGTTCATTTTTTTACACATTGATGTAAAAAGGATGAAATCTGCATCAAGTCAGCATTTCAAGTGAACTTGTTCTATTCAGGGATAAACACAAGACTGTAAACATTTTATATTGAAAGTATTAATGTCCATGAATTAACATAATAATTCTTGTTCCCCACAGATTACAGTGCTGGAGATTCAATTACACCACTCAGTGATGTAGTTCATGTTTTGGAGGGAAACAATGTTACACTTTCCTGCAACTACAGTGGTACTCTAAGTAGCATACAGTGGTATCGACAGTACTCCAGATCAAAACCAGAAAATCTCCTGATCATTTACTCAGGTGAAAAAAAAGAAATCTACACATCCTCATCTGTCAGTTATACTGGATAAAGGAAACAACCGTGTCGATCTGAAGTTCTCCTCTACAGCACTGACAGACTCTGCGATGTACTACTGTGCCCTGAGTCCCACAGTGACAGGAAACCCATTTACTCGGTACAAAAAGCTCACTGTGACTGAGAAACACTGCATTCTCACAATAACTGAAAGATCCACAGTAGTTTACTATATCAAATGGCTAATATATCATTTTTTACTAATTGCATTGGTTTATTTAAACTAAGGTATTGTAAAACCAGTTTTAAAATACGAGTTACACTTGTAATAAAGTGTAATAATAAAGTGTAAGTGTGGTAATAAAGAAACACATCAACATCATTGTAGAAAAAGTAAGTGTGAACAAACAGACAGCTCACACACACACACACACACACACGCGCTATCTGAACTGCTTGTTCCATATGGGGTTGTGGGGAGCCGGAGCCTAGCCCAGCAGCTTGGGGCGTCAGGGGGGACTCACCCAGGACAGGACACCAGTCTGCTGCAAGGCATCCCAAGTGGGACTCGAACCCCAAACCCTTTAGAGAGCAGGACCTGGTCCAACCCACTGTGCCACTGCACCCCCGTCAGCCTACAGTGAAAAGAATTAACAAACATCTGAGGAAATAATGGACTCAGTCCCAGGACCCATTTTTCTCAAGGATCTACACCTCAAGCTCATCTTCTACACTTCTCAATCGGAACTCACTCCCTAATAAATCCTGTCAGTCCCCACGGTGATTCAACAACTCTTAGATTTTTCCCACAATTCCTGTCATTCACAAGTATTTATAATAAATGCTCAAATGTGACACTTTTGAGTAATACGGGTCATTATATTATATTAACTCTACAATATAGTACAAGAGCTTGATGTGTTACTGCTCTTCTATGTAGTCTTGCCATA